>NW_015386951.1:351916-353996 GCF_001527695.2 Protobothrops mucrosquamatus
GGGGGGGGGGTCCTGCAAAGAATCCCCCTGCCCCGTTTAGTCTGGGAGGGAGGAAGGGAGGGGGAGTAGGGGCCAACAGAGTCCTCTGTTTGCCCACCCCCTGTAATTATAGTAGACCGTCCTCCAAGGAGCGTTGAGCCCAACGCTGCCCCGGTGACTGTAAACTATAATCCTAAATTCTTCCTAAATCTAATGGATAATCCACGGTGGAATCCTACCTGCCTGTGAGCCAGTCTTGCCACGTGTGCTCTGGGCCAGATCAAGTCGAAAACTGGGAAAGGATAGGCCCAGGACAGGCGTGGCAAGTTTGGCTGACTTGATCTGATTGGGCAGGAGGATTAAGTTAACCCATCGTGGATTATCCATCTCCAGTGCTGTAGAAGGGAAACAATTCTCACCTATATCTGCTATAGAATTCTGCATAGATATACAGGTACTACTCAAGTTGTGATTGCAAATAGGACTGGGACTGTGGTCACTAAGTGATGTGCTTGTAAAGCATGATGTTATGTAATCACATTGCTTAGCGATCGCAATCCAAGCAATCCCAAGATATGCAAGCCATTAGGTGGAAAGTGAAAAAGGTATCAGGTAGGAAGTGCCCAGGTGCCACAGGGTGGAGGAGTCCCTGGAAGGCCAGGCGTAGATCAGGCACAAATTGGGAAAGGGGAACTTGGTGCAATGCGAGTTCAGAAAAGTCAAGGAATGAGAGTGTGGGGTGCCTGTGTGCAAGCGCAAGGAGACCAAAGAAAGAGAGTGCAGGGCATGTGTGTACCTGAGTGCAGGGAAGCTAAGGAAGGAGCAGATGTGGTACATGTGATCCCAGGGAGGCCATAAAAGGAGGGTGCAGGGTGCGTCTGTTTGCAAGTACAGGGTGGCCTGCGAAAAGAGGGGGCAGAGGTGCGTGAATATGCAAACAGGCCAAGGAAAGAGGGCATCAAGTAAGTGCGATCACAGGGAGGCCATGGAAAGAGAGTGCTAGTGGCTGTGTATGTGAGTGCGGAAAGGCCCAGAGAAGGAGGGCATGGGTGAGTGCATGCCTAAGTGTGAACACAGGAAGTCTGGGAAAGAAAGGTTAGGGTTATAATGGACGAACACTTGTAAAAAGCACAGGGAGGCTGGGAAAGGAGGATGCTGGTGTTTGATGTGTGCATGGAAGCGGAAGGAGGCCAGGGAAGGAGGGTGGTGCTGGTGGGTTGGTGTGATGGATCCTCTTGAGTGGAGAATGCAGAGTAAAAGTTACATTATTTTTTATAACTTAAAAAAAAGGGTTAACAAGCAATTATTCAAATCAACCATCCATTCGTGCCTTTCAGAATATTCCCTTCCTTGCCAGAAATAAGAGTTTTTCTACCTCCATATAGCTTTTTCAAAGGGCACTAAGGTTTGAATATCTTTCCAGTTTGGCATTGACAAAGTTCATGCATACATTAATGTCTCGCTTAGTGACAGAAATTTTGGGCTCAGTTGTGGTCATAAGTCGAGGACTACCTACGCTTTAATTATAATTTGAAACTTTCTCATTGATAGAACCAAAGTAAGGGAAAGTAAAGGCTTGGCAAATCTCGAGGATAGCGTTGCACTGAAACTTCTTACCTTTGTATCCGTAACTCCTTCGGATCAAAAGAGATTCCTGCATCAACAAGAATTTCTCCTTCATCCCCAGTTCGTTTTTCTCGCCTGGCATTTCGTTTTTCTTCACGGCGATATAATTTCATTAGCTGCTTCTCTTGTTCAGACTGAATGGTGACTTGGCAGCCATAATTTGGCTTAGAATTTTCTCCTGTAAATTTTCTGCACTGTTCTGTAACATGGAAACACACACAGCTATTTATAGATTCCTGATCTCTGCACTCTTGGTTTTGAGCAATACTATGGAAGCTTAAAAGTAATTTTATGAAGTATTTAAAATTGACTAAAATGTTGAAAAAAAATGATATATCAGTTGTATTTCAGATATCCTTTTACAAAATAGAACAGAATCAAGAAGATCCCATTATCAGAATACAATCTAAGTCTGAAAAAGGAAGCAGATATAGAATAGCAAAGCAAAATACCCGGCAAAATTAAAGCCCCTAAA
>NW_015386951.1:355921-358860 GCF_001527695.2 Protobothrops mucrosquamatus
TTCCCCCTGACTGAAGCTTTGCAGACATTTTCTTCACAATCCATAATTTAAATCATTATACAAAACATCATCATGCTACTTAATGAAACAAACACATCTTCCACAACACTAGATCTATGTCAAATAACATAACTTCATAATTTCAAAACAGCAGCAAAATCAGCTTCTACAATTTTTTGTAAAACTTTAAGGAAGTCTGCTAATAATCTTCAAAAATCACTTATAAAATTACATTACAGTATTATATAAATTTGCGGCTGAAATCTGCTTTTACTCAAGATAAAATTAAATACCCAATGTCACTGTGTCTCTTATTTTGCTTTCCTAAGAAAAGCCATTTGTGTAGTTACATGTTTTAGGAATTACGGTATTAAAAGAGAAAAAGAAAAGGAGGAGCTTTCTGGTTTTTTTGATCTGAGGAAGCATAAATTGTCCTCGTGTGATATTTAAAACAATATTTAAATAGCATTGCTAAGAATATATTAACATATAGTCAGAAGAAAAGAGAATGTTGCTATTTATGTATGCAAGTCTATACATTTTTCCAAACCTGGCACAATCATTCTGTATACATGAAAAAAAAATTCACAATGAAATACTAAAAAGTTCTTATATAATTCTCTCAAATCTCATTTGCATTTCTTCCATATAAGGACATCAACAATGTCCTTTCAAGTGCCAGGAAACCAATTTAACATCAATCATACGTTAAGTCATGACTTAACTCCAATAAATCATACTAATATCTTGAATAGTCCATGGGTACACAGCAATTTTCAATTTATTAGCAATTACTGCTAGTAATTATATCTGTATCTTGACACTATTTTGATTAGTGAATACTGTGAATATCGCAAAATCACAGTATAATTGCAAAAAAAATCTTAATTATTATTACACCTCTTGTATAATATATACTGGTTGTCCTCGACTTACAACTACAATTGAAACCAATATTTTCATTGCTAAACAAGGCAGTTAAGTGACTTTTGCCCCAAGTATGACTGAGTTTTGACCTTTCTTGACACAGCTCTTAGATGAAATCACTGCAATTGTTAAGTTAGTAACAACTAGTTAATTAGTTAAGTGAATCTGGCTTCCCCATTGACTTTGCTTGTCAGAAGGTCGCAAAAGGTGATCACTTGACCCTGGGACATTGCAACCGTCATAAATACATGCCAGTTGCCAAGTGTCCAAATACTGATCACATGACCATGGGGATGTTGCAACAGTCATCAGTGTGAAAAATGATCAAAAGTCACTTTTTAAAAAAAATGCTATTGTAACTTCGATCGGTCACTAAACAAATGGCTGGAAACTACCTATGCCAGTAGACATGCTGGCTAGGAAAAACTTCTAGCATTAATTTGGGGAAAACTGGATCAAAACTAGGTAAGCTACGGGTGGCCCTATAGCATCTTTATTTCGTGGACATCTGGAAGGTCATACGTTGCTTACTTTTGCTCTTATGAAGCTTACTTTCGATAAGAAAATAGGCTGGGATATAAAGCATCCAAATGTGTTTTTATTTTTACATCAAGGATCTCGCAAAAAAACCCATTTGGCAAAACAGCTTTGAAAGTAGTGGGATTTTTAATTCTATTTCCCAACAGGCATGAAGTTCTATTATTAAAATTAAAAAACAACATTAATTTAAAATAATACAACCTGTACTTGAAAGATTTTGGGATCTCTGTCTTTCTAAGCATAGTCATTTTCCTTTCTTCTAGAACAGGGGTAGGCAACCTTGGCTCTTTTATGACTCGTGGACTTCAACTCCCAGAATTCCTGAGCCAGCATGACTCAGCTTGGAAACCTCTCCCTTTCCCCTCAGCATGGCTGGCTCAGGAATTCTGGGAGTTGAAGTCCACGAGTCATAAAAGAGCTAAGGTTGCCTACCCCTGGTCTAGAAGGACAAAATCTTGATTCTAATTACTATTATATAACTAGAGAAAATGAGTCAATTGAATCTGATTAGTATACCATACAAAACAAAGTTTATGTCTGGCAGAGTTGGAGCGAGAAATTTTTTGACAAGATGAAGATGCCACAGAAGAGGTCCAAGCCAAATAGCACATGCTTGTTTTCACCAATATGTAGCAGAAGGTTTCTATCCTTGGCTGTAGACAGATGCTTAAACCTAGCAGGTGTAAATAATACATCTGAATTTCTTAGTAACATCACAGGCCAGAATTCTAGGCTGCAATTTTTTCCTTTGTGTGCTTAAAGTGGGCCATCCAAATTGGCCCATTCCATACGTAAAATATGCAGTGTTTATATCTAATTGAACAACCCTGTACTTACAGCATTGTTTAACACTGCACTGCTTGAGACCATCAAGGAAAATATGCCCGTTAGATAATTATGTCTTTATAACACATGCATTGATGAAAATGCAAAAAAAAAAAAAGATACAACAGGCATTAAGAATACTGTTTCTAATCCAAATGGATCTCAACAATAAACTGCAGCTAATTGCGGTTTTATAAATAATGGCAAATTATGCTGAGCTATAGGAGTTGCTACCAATTTCAGTTTTAAATACTGTACTAAGTATGTAGCAGTAAATGGATCAGCTCCAATTTAATTGGGTCCTGAATAAGCGGGAGAACTCAAGTGTCATCAGATTACATGTACAAAAATTATTTATTTATTTAAGGAAATCTATAGGGCCGCCTGATTCACTCTCAGTGACTCCAGGCGGCTTACAAAGATGAAAGCCCAATACCACTGCAATAATAAAAAAAAACCACGAGTCAAATTAGTTTATTTTATTATTATTATTACATTACTTTTACAAGATCGACTTTCAGACAAAGTTTTGCTGGAGCCGTTTCCCATTTCAAAAGAAACCAATTGATTACATAGCAGCTCAGAAGCACTGCCTATGTTAGTTAGGAAAGAAGCAGCTGCAATAGAAGCGCTCTGAAAGCAAATTT
>NW_015386952.1:0-91245 GCF_001527695.2 Protobothrops mucrosquamatus
AGGTTCCACAGAAACCACCCCAAATGCCACAAACAAAGCTGAGTCAGAACACTGTGCAAGAGAGTAGAATCCCATTGCAACACCACAGAAACCAGATCAGCAGAACAAAATCACTTACACATAGTTGAGAGAAATGGATACCCACGAAACTTCATCCGGAGATCTCTACACATAAACAACACAAACACGCAAACACAATAGCAACACCACAGAAACCAGATCAGCAGAACAAAATCACTTACACATAGTTGAGAGAAATGGATACCCACGAAACTTCATCCGGAGATCTCTACACATAAACAACACAAACACGCAAACACAATAATTACAACAGGAACAATGATCAGAGGAATCACAATTCCCTATGTATAGAATGTTTCAGAGATGACAGCAACACTACTACACCAACATGACTTCACAGTAGCCCACAAACCAGCCTCAACTCTCAGACGGACCCTGTCAAAACCTAAGGAGCAGACAGAAACAAACCAAAGATCTGACATCATATACCAAATCCAATGCAGCAACTGTGTAAAGAACTACATGGGCCAAACAGGAAAAAAACTATCTACCAGACTGCATGAACACTTCCTTGGTATCAAAAGACACGACCCACTATCCCTCATGTCCATCCACAAAGACTCAGAAGGACACAAGTTTGATCTAACCGAGACCACAGTTGTAACCCAAGCAAAATCAAGGGGAAAAAGAGAATTCCTCAAAGCCTGGTTCACCACCAATAAGTCAATAAACACACTGACATTGAGCCTATCTACCAACCGCTGAGAATGAAGGAACTACTTCAACCACAATTCCGAAGGCAGCATTTAAAATGAACAGGCACCTCACCACACAGCAAAAATCACAACCCCCACAAGAAATCAGACCACATCCCGACAACAGCCAACCAAACAAACAACCCGAAATCAGACCATGACTCAGAGGCAACCAAATGAACACACACAGACAATACTTACATACCAAAGACCATGGCTCAGCAACAACAACCAGCCAATCAAACAGCGCGAAACCAGACCATGACTCAGACACATCCGGACAAATAACACCCACACCAATTTAAAGGCCAGTGCTCTGAAAGACAAGCACAAATCAAAGCGCACTGAAGATGTCCCCCCCGAATGGAGACGAAATGTTTGCAGCCAAATCGCGGAGATCAAACCAACAGCCCAATCATTCACTATATCAAAATGTACGCAACACTTGCTTTACAAATTATTCAGAACCTATGCATGCACATAATAGTTGGATAAGATGCATAAATACAATACATCCATTTTTGTATACTTATATATGATTGATTTCTTAAGATTTATATCTCATTTTTCCTCCAGGAAGTAAAAGAGGTTGGCCCACATATTACCCTTCTTCCAGTTATTCTCAACAATAACCCCATGATATTATATGGAATGAAAAATAGTGATATTTTGAAAAACGGTTCAAGATGGAGTCAACCCCTACATGTTCTAAAGCTTTAAATACAGCCTCACTCATTCAATAATGTCCAATAAAGCTAAATGATTAAATTCATGTAAGTTAAAAATGCTTCATCAACGTGTAATTGTAGACTTGGGGAACTTAAAAATGGATTAGATAAAATCATGATGGATAAGGCAACAATTAGCCATTAACCAACATCTAGTGCTATAATCTATGTGTTAACTTCCAGATCAGAATGAATAAACTCCAAAATACAGATACTGGAGAACAGAAGGCAAAAGTTACTATTGCATTTAAGCTACTTTTAGTTTCCCCATGTCATTTATCTTTGGCATTTATTATGCATAGATTTCTAATTAGGAAATGCTTTTTCTGATATGAGCTTTTTCACAAATCAGATTTAGATCTGTTTCAAGAAAAATCAGACAAGGCAGAGCTATATATGTAGAGAGACTAAGAAAACAACCTGTATGATTTTGTTATACAGAATTCTACTCAGTTCCAACTGTAGCTTTAAAGCATGCCTCCAGTAGATGGGTAATAAATAGTCTGGCTTTGTATATGTTCTGTGTATCAATATTCTGCCCTAATTCTTTAAAAAAGATTAGATTAGAAAATAGACATGGGATATCTATATTATGTTTCTGAGATCACAAAGCTCAGCTAAACAAAGAGGAATTGATGTTAATGAAAAACTGTAAAACATTGCCAATCATTCTGGAGACAAATAAAAAATAGTAAGCTCACATTGATCATTTTAGTCTACTTTCAGCCTTAATAAACATTTCAAAGCTCCTTTTAATTCTTAAGAAACGAATTTGATAATTAGTGTAATTGGTGGCACAGCAGTTAGAATGCAGTATTGCAGGCTAACTCTGCCCACAGTATGGAGTTCAATTCTGATGGGCTCAAGGTTGACTCAGCCTTTCATCCTTCCAAGGTCTATAAAAGAAGGACCCAGATTGTTGTGGGCAATGTGCTGACTCTGTAAACCGCTGAGAGAGGGTTGTAAATGGAGTGGTATATAAGTCAAAATGATATTACTAGTGCTATAATTGTAAATACTTGCCAATCACACTAGATGTTGTCCCCCCTGGGCATCCAACAGTAGACAAACAGGGACCATTGTTCCCAGCACTTGAAACATAAATTACATTGTGTTTCCATACTGCTTCATTAATAACTTCACACATTCTCCTAGAAGAGATACAAGACATCACAAACTGAGAAAGGGCTTTTTCACTTACTTTTATTCTTTCTTCATTTATGACAGAGATAACCTTTATTGTATAGATTCCTACAAGCTGCATCTACTCATGCTATCACCACGTTTGTGGACTGCAATGTATTACCTTCCTCTTGGCACACAAAGCATCATAATCAGCAGTGTGGCATCAGAACACTGTACAAAATGAATAAAGCTTCCCATGAAAAAGTGGAAAGGGGAATAGAATTTGCTCATTTGATCTACCACAACAACACTCTCCTGCTATTCCCCATCAGAAATTTGTTCTGTTGAAATTCCCTACTGTGGTGTTGGCTCTCCACAGTCACTCCAACTGTATATGATTTCTAGGATGTAAACATAGAATGCTTCAGTAATTCGTGACACAACAGTTCTATTCTTGGTTAATTCATTATTTTAAATTAAATGAGCTTCCCACTGCTGGCAGAGAGCAAAGTAATACTCATAAATATATAATCTCCTTACCCAGCATTTGGCCAGTGAGTTGCCTCCCCATAACTGTAGTTGACAAGGTCACATTTATATTTTATTGTTTCTATCATCTGTCAAAGTAAAAAAAAAATGTTTAAGCTCAGCACTGCATAAACAATACCATTTATCTGTAGCTAATTGTTAATTTAATCAGAAGTAAAAAATGAAAATTTTAGAAATAGACCTCTTGCATTTTGTATTATGTTTACAAAAACACAGTTTAAAGCTCTACCCATCATAAAGGCCAACTGATATTAAACAAAGTGGATTTGAAAAAATAAAACTCAGTTCCTTCAAAATTCACTTCTAAAACATTTAATCTTGCAGATTGATGGTTATTCCTTAGTCTAGTTTCTATACATTTCATTCCAACAGCAACTCTTTCAACTTAGTTTTTCACATTATCTGTTTTTTTAATTGTGTTATTGCAGCTGCACTATTGACAGTTCATCCTAGCATTATGAAAATATATCATGGGAGCTTTGGAAATAATTGGCAACTCTTCAAGAAGCACTCCCTATCCAACGCTGCCATTTTAGATTAAACTAAACTATGATACCAGCCTTTCCTATGTAATTCTTTTATTTTATCAAAATTATTAAAGTATTATTTTATCTTATCTTATCTTATTCAATAGTGAGAAAAGTAAGGTTCTATGTTTAGGCAAGAAAAACCAAATGCACCCGTACAGAATAGGTGGTACCTGGCTCAATAGTGGTAACTGAGAGAGGGATCTTAAAGTCCTAGTAGACAATCACTTAAATATGAGCCAGCCAATGCAGTCCTAAGTTGCATTACCAAAGGAATACAATCAAGGTCATGTGAAGTGTTAGTACCACTTTATAATGACTTGGTAAGACCACATTTGGAATATTGCATCCAGTTTTGTTTGCCACGATATAAAAAAGATGTTGAGACTCTAGAAAGAGTGCAGAAGAGCAACAAAGATGATTAGGGGACTGAAGGCTAAAACATATGAAGAACTGGGTATGTCTAGTTTAATGAAAAGGACTAGAGGTGATCTGATAGCAGTGTTCCAATATTTGAGGGGCTGCCACAAAGAAGAGGGTGTCAATGTATTCTCCAAAGCACCTGAAGGCAGGACAAGAAGGAATGGAGGGAAACTAATCAAGGAGAGAACCAACTTAGAACTAAGGAGAAATTTCCTGACATTTAAAACAATTAATCAGTGGAAACGACTTGCATCCAGAAGCTGTGGGTGTTCCAATACTGGAGGTTTTTAAGAAGAGATTGGATAACTATTTGTTTGAAATATTATAGGGTTTCTTGCCTGAGCAAGGGGTTGGATTAGAAGACCTCCAAGCTCCCTTTCAACTTTGTTATTCTATTCTGTTATTCTTCATTTTTATTAAATAAAAATAATATGATTGCATGATTGCAGTCTAACTAGCAAAAGGAAGACAAAAGACAGTTATACCCACAGAATTTCCTACCAAATATGTATCTAACTCTCTTATCTCAGAGGCAAGATCCTGGAAGCTTCAGTCAGAAGGGCAAATCCTTCCTAACTGTCAAAATGGTATTGCTATGGCCTTGTCCTTTGAGGAACATGCAGAAGTTTCATATGATTAAGCATGTTTAAATAACAAATTTACCCTGATCATTTTGACTTGAGAAAATCTGGCATGCCAGGATGAACTACTTGGCCCTCCTATGTTTAACAACCATTCATTCTTTACTAACATAGCTACTATAGAAAGCTTGTTTCAGTTCACCGCTGTGTACATTTAGTGCCAACTTGGAAAGCATTCTAAGAAAGGCATTTTATTCATATCTCAAAAGAGACATAAAGGAAGCCCAAGAACATTTTAGAGTACTATTCCGGAAATATAAAGGCATGCTTTATGATTAGATTTTCTGTGCAACGATTTTGTCAATACTTACTGCTCTGATAAGACCAGTCCCGGTTTCCATAGTGCTTAACCTTGTATCACCAATCTTAATAGCAAGTATTTGTGCACCAGGGGCTATACCATTTCTATCTGGCTGTTCAGGAAAATACCCAGCAGCTATACTAGCAACATGTGTTCCGTGTGCACCTGAAAAAAATTGAATTCCCAATTAAGTGTATTGTTATGAAAAGAGATCCATAATTTGCCACATTTCATACCGGTCTGCACAATTTGCACTAATTGTGACTGATAGTTCTGTTGTGCAATACATTTTAACACAAAATTGGAGAAAGATTAAAGTAAAATGAGTATTCTATAATCTGCCATTTTATACTCAGGATCACTGCTCTTTTTTGCTGATGGGAGGTCTCCAAGATGGTAGTAAGTATGCATTAAAGGTGGTCATACACCCTTCCTCAGGAAATCATCACTAAACCCAGAAATCCTGGCTAATCATTGATTACTCTCCAATCCTCCCATTCCCTGAGGATACATTGATTATGCTTATGGACAACCTCTGAAGAGACTAGAACAGGTGAGTGTGACCCTCCTAATATTATTTGATTTCTGATGATATCCTTTTCCATTGCCTCCAAAGGTTGGGCTAGAGAGGTTGGAACTTTGAGTGTTGTGGGATGCCTTACAGCTTTCCATTCTCTCCCATATTTAATACCTCAACCAATATGGATCAAGTATCATCACAATTCAGTCAAGATTCAATTTTACATCTGAACCTCAGGCCAGAAAGTTGTTGCCAAAGTGTCATCCTGGTGCCTATTAGAATTTAGAAGTTCTGAATTGTAGCAATTCAAAGGCCATCCAATTCTAAGGAGATTTTCACCTACAGGTGTATTTAAAAATTAGTTAATCTTTTTGAATTTTCAATATTTCTACATAAATATGACCTATAATGTTATCTACTCTCCACAGAAGGCCTAGACCTAGAGAAAAAGTCCTGGATTAAACAAAAGTGTCAAAACATTATATTTGTTGATTTATTGAGGAAATTATTCAAAGCTACATAATGAAAGCCAAATGGGTTGCTGAATGCCCAGTTATAGGAAGACATGTCAATGATTTTACCAAAAAGGTGCCATGCTTTGAATTACCACATCAGCAATGGACAATCCTGAATAGGATTTGCACGTCACATGATTCCTACCGGGACTCTGTATAAATGGAGCATAGTATCCTCCCCTCAGTGTGACTGTGGGGGGTCCCATGTCAAACTGTAGATCACATCGTGATCATCTATAAGCTGAGGGCATATACTGGTCCAATATTTTATTTTTTTAATTTAAACAATGCTGCATTTTAATGGTTAGATGGTCTAGCTAGACATTACTATTTGAACATAGATCTTTTTGACATTTATATCTTATTGGGTTCTACTAATTTAGTTGAAACGTTAATTTATATTGCTTGTCCATGTATATACTATGCCATATGCTAAATAAATAAGTGTATGGCAAAAGTGTGTGAACTTCTAGGATCAATTCATTTGAAAGTGAAATTATAGTCAAGTATTTCAATCAGTAGGATGATAATGAGGTGAGAGTGTGGGAAGTTCTGTCTGTATTCACTATCTGATCTGCACAATACAGGTATGTGTCATGGCTCAAACAAAGGACATTACTAAGGGTCTCTGGAAGACAATTGTTTAGGCTCACCAGGATGGAAAAGCTTACACAACTTTTGGCAAAGAGTTAGGGCTCCACCAGTTCACTGTCAGGCAGAGTCTGTACAAATGGGAGGCAATGCAACATTACTGTTATTCTCCTCAGGAGAGGTGGATAAATTAAGATGACATCATGAGCAAGGCAAGACTTTGGGCGTCTCAAAGAACCTTTTTCATTGTGGGATAAACCTAATTTGAAAACTGATTATATTTTTGGAAGAAGGAGCACACAGCATACATTAGGGGGAAGGGGGCTAAAACATATGAACAACAGTTGCAGTAATTGAGCATGTCTAGTCTAGTGAAAAGAAGGACTAGAGACAACATGATAGCAGTGTTCCAATATTTGAGGGGCTGCTACAAAGAAGAAGGGGTCAATCTATTTTCCAAAGCACCAGAAGGCAAGACAAGAAGGAATGGTTGGAAACCAACCAAGGAGAGAAACAACCTAAAACTAAGGAGAAACTTCCTGACAGTGAGAACAATAAACCAGTGGAATGGCTTGCCTTCAGAGGTTGTGGGTTCTCCATCACTGGAGGCTTTTAAAAAGAGACTGGACAGTCACTTGTCTGGAATGGTATAGGGTCTCCTGCTTGAGCAGGGGGTTGGAGTAGAAAACCTCCAAGGTCCCTTCCAACTTTATAATTCTGTTAATTTAAACATTATACAGTAATTTAGTGAACATTCATCTACTAATCTGTAAATCTGGGTTACAAAGTCTTTCCAATCTTGAACCAACATGGTTTTACTCTTTATGTTTGAACTCTATCTATCAATGAAAAGACTGATCAATCAAAGTTTAATGTTGACTTTTTAAAAATGGATCATTTATTCTAAATAGGATAATACATTTTTGTACTTTTTTCTCTTTTTAGCTTTTTTCTTGTTTGTATTTCTCTTTAATCATCAGTTTCTTTTTAAAAATGTTTTCTTTATAAATGCTCATAATTATGTAATATATAAAACATTATATTACATTCTCTCATGCAAGATTTTATGCAACCCAAGCAATTTGTAATTAAACTAATGTTTTCAATCTTCTTACTTAATCTATGATTAAAACATTACTGTACTGAAAGTTCATAACTATGTTTTGCTATTATCAAATATGTATTTACTTTTAAAATTTAAGACAACAGTTTTCTTTCAGATTAAGACAAACTATATATTTAGTACATATATTTTAGAATGTTGTAGTCTTACCTCCACTTGTCACAATCGAAAGCAAATTGCCTTCATCATAAATATTGACAGAGTAATTTAACATTTCTGATGTTCCAAAAGATCCATATTCTTGACCTTCTCTGTAGTTCCGTAGAACAGTACAATTAGAAAGGTCACCAGTTTCATTGGAATCTAAGCAAGCTCTGTGGAAAAGATGCATAAAGACAGATTGATTCTCAGTTCTTCCCTCTTATGAAATTGTATGTTTCTCTCAAATGCTGTATGCCATTCAGTCACAATAGCAATTTTCGTATTTGTTTACTAATGTGATCCTGCTCACGATTTTAAGCCTCATGATCAGCTACACAGACTAAATTCAAAATTGATTTTAGCTGTGCAAATAAAAACTGCTACTTTAAAACACAAGTATACTCCCAATCTGTAACAATCCTCATACAATTACACTCAGATTTGAATTAGCAAATACACTAAATCAAATTTTAGATTTTATTTTTCCTCAATTGCTTTCAAGGTAGAATAATTTCACTGTGCATCTTTATTATTACTATCATTATTACTATGTACCAGGTCATTAGAACATTATCTAGACAGATATAATTTACTGACAACCTACAGCAGTAATAGAATATACTAATTTTAATGAGAGTATATAGTTCAGTGAGATTCTCAAAGTAAACAAAATCTATATGATGCCTATATTACCAGTTTATGATACCTACTGAATATGACATATTTAACCCAACCCAAAAGAAAAAACCTACTAGCCCACTCTGTAGTGAATGATTAAATTAATCCTAACCCTAGTCCTAATTCTATATGGATTCAGATAAGAATCAAGTATAGTGAATAATTAACAGAACCTTAGGCTTCATTGTACTTTATAAGTAAACCCTATTTCTATATTACAAAATAAAAAAGGCTTAATAATGTTTTAACTTTTTTGTGGAGTTCTAAAAAACAGGGCCATAAATGTAGAAAAAGTCTTTTTTAAGTAAGAGCATGCTTTGCTTACTTTTCTAAAAGATTTTTTTTTAATTGAGTTTTTGAAATCACTCCCCTGAATACAGGAAGAACAAACGTTTAAAACCATAGTTTTACTTTTTCTAAAAATTAAAACAAGTAATCTGGCAAATTTTAACCAGAAAAAATGAACACAAACAAACACACTTGCAAAATTTAACAACTGATAATACTATATGGAGGGTGCAGCAACCATTTCTGTGTCCTGTGGTAACTATCCAGAGGCACTATTATTATTATTACACAACAGAGTTGGAAGGGACTTCGGCGGTCTTCTAGTCCATCAGTAAAGGAAAAGTTACACCACACTTACTTTTCCTTTAACTCTTTTTTCACAGTTAAAGTCTAATTAAAAATGAATTGGTATTTTAATATAAAGAAAAAAAATTACCTCCAAGTTTCACCATCGTGCCACACCAAGCAGTCATAAACAGGGCCAGGATCATTATATTTTTTCTCAAAAGAGTTTAGCAATTCCACTTGACTCTGAAGCTCTTCCTTCATTAATTTGTTTTCCTGGAAAATAAAGCGTCTCATGAAAAAGTATGCTAAAATAGACACACACCCCCACAGAGAAAAAAGAAGACATGCTCCTCTCTCATTGCAATAAAAATTATAGCGTAGCGTTATACTGCACCCAGTAGCAGTTCATCCATTACTTATCTGCATCAATTGGAATGCTCATTTGAATCTTCATCCCTGTTGCCTGAAACCATCCGCTCATTAACAGCAAGTTTATAGCTTGCTGTTTTATAGCTACTGGACCCAGTTAAGATATATACGATATTTATTGCTATGCCACATACACTAAGTGCCTTATGCTTTTGCCTAAACTTGTCTTTTTTATGGTTATTAAGGAAATACAGAAACAGATATTTTATTTATTCAGATACAAGCAACTCATGTTTGAAGTATTTTTTTTTAATATTTTACTGTATATTACTTGCAGCTGCATTGCAATTGTTACCTTCATATTTCTTTCTTTCTCCTTTACAGAGCTTATAGGCTGCTCTAATCAATCAAATCTGAGTGGTACTGTATAAAACTCCCTAAATCCATTATCTGGATTAAAAACAGATTAATTAAGCTTAAAATTAATTGTTAACTTGTAAAACATTCATATAAAAATGGGTATTAACTTTCCAGACTAAAACAAAACTGACTTGTCATCTGGAAAGATAATCCCAGCATCCTTCGCCCCAAGGCTTGATGAAATAACTAATTTTTCACAGACTTTCTAAAGGCCAGAAGACAAATTAAGCAGTGATATATGATTTTGTCCTTTCTTCTCACCTACGTATTTTATTTTGGGTGATGTCACTTTTAATTACAACCCTGGGGGAAGGGACTGTCTTTTTTATTAATCTGCAAGTAATCCTAGAAGCTTTTTTTTCAATTGTGGAAAAAGATATAAATGCTTTGAATAATTTTTGAAAAAGTATTACCCTACAGCAGGGGTATCAAACTGCCGGCCCATGGGCCGAATGCATCATAGCGAAACCACGCCCATCCCATTGCCGGCAATGGCAAAAAAGTTGCGATATATTGCGACACGTCATGTGATGTTGCGAGTTTGACACCCCTGCCCTACAGGTATTGAAAGACCTTTGAATTTGAGCCTAGTTACAGCCTGACTTTAAGAGAATAAGTTCTGTAATTATAACTCTAGAGAAAACAATTAAACTTAAATATTTCATGTGCCTACAATCTTAAGCTATTAAAACTCCAAAGCAGAGCCATCTGGGTGCTCACTATACAATAAAAGGCAAGGCAATACAAGGCAATTCCAAATGTTCAATGGCATTGAGAAATTTAACCTGAATATCGTTTCAAACGAAAATATTATCAGCTCATTGTAATAAATAATTTTAAAGTGTAAGTAATTTAAGGAAAGGATTCATAACATGAAATCACCCTTCAGATTGTTTTAGACAAATTGCCATTTGTGATTATGTTACGCAGAAGTAATCTTCCACATGTGGGTCTTACTAGTACTTTGCAACTATTATAACCATTTAAGCTTTTTTCTTCTAAAATAGACACTAATATACAAACCTGTGATGGAGAAGTTTGAGCAGCTTCAAATTCTTCTTGTTTTCTACAGGCTTCTGCTAGTGCTAATCTGTGGACAGGATCCCAAAGTTTTTCCTTGCGTTCTTTCTGAAATAAACAAAAAATAACAGATTTTTTAAAAATATCAACACTCTGTGCTATTTTTTTACCACAATGAATTCAATATCTTATCTCAAATGTAAACTTTGAAATGGATCAATTGTCTTAATCTTGCTTTTTATATGCATTTTTCAATATTATAACACTTTATCAATACAGACAAATAGAAATAAACTCCCAGAATGCTTAAAATGCTGTTGCAAGGATAGTGCTAAAAAGAAGTTTCAGGGTTTTCTCTTAATTCAAAGGGAATAAGAGTAAACTCAAACATATCAAACAACAGTTATTAGTATAAGTACTCCTTGCTTAATGAACATTAGGTTCAGAAACCATTCAAAATTCTGAACACCTGGGCTGAACATCTGTGTCCAAAGTTATGGTTGTTGCAGTGCCCTCACGGTCATGTGATTGCGACCTGGATACTTGGAAACCCATTCGCCCCTACGACTGGTTGCCAAGTGCCCCATGATCATGTGATTATCATTTGAAATTTTCCTAGGCACTTTCCCCAGAAAGTGAATGGGAAGATCTCAAGTATTTCTGTCTGCCAACAAGATTCCTTCCCATCTCTGGGGCCTTGCTGAAAAAGGCCTGTCCTGAAATCCAAGCAGGATTTTGGCACGGACTGTTTGCAGCATCAGAAACGAGTCCCCTTCTTGTCTCTGGGACTCGCTGCAAAGGCCTCATGCTTCAAAAGCACTCCATACCCAAATCCTGCTTGGATTTCAGGACAGACCTTTTTCAGCCAGCCTGTGGAGGATTCTGGTCCCACGCAGGGCAGAGACCTTCTGGCAGGCAGCTCTTTGAGAGTGAAAGGGCTGCCCAGCTGAGCATTTCAGCCCCAGATGGGCAGAGTCCCTTCAGCGGGCGGCTGTTTTGCTCCATCTCTTTAACAAATTGGAAGATCACTTAATAACCACACCGAGAACAGTGGGATTGTGCTCATTGGACGAAACAGTCACATTGTATCTTCCTTAATGACTGCTTCATTCAATGACTAAAAATTCTGGTCTCGATTGTGGCTGTGAGTCAAGGGCTTCTTCTGATAATGAAAGGAAAAAAGATCATCAACTAGCTTTATAGTAATTTTACTTCAGAACACTTCTCACATGCTCTTGCTGATAATGCAAGGGGTCACAATATTATGTTTAAAATTCTCCTTGCAGTAGCTATGCAATATTGCATAATCAGCTGGTCAATGTGCACACATGAAAAGATGCTGATGGGAGGGAAATGTAAATTAGAATTATTTTATTCTTTTTTTATTCCTTTTGAAAGGACCAACTGAACTATGATTCTCTAAAGGAAGTGAAATACATCCTGAAGAACCCAGCCTCTCCAATATTAGCAAAAATTTGATGGAAAGCCACAGCCTTTTTTCCAGGTTCTATAACAGAAGTTGAAAATCACAGTTTACAAAATCTCATTTAAGAAAAAAAAAGGTAAAATGGTATTTTATAGCCTTGCTTACATGCTCCCTTCTATTTATTTACTAATTGTTTCTGTGTTGAAAATAACTGTAATGTTTAGTTATTGCTTAAATAAGAAACTATGGCTTCTATGAGAAATCTTGGGGATGGGAAAAAATAGTTTGCCAGAGGGTGAAGAATAATAAAGTATAACAGAATTAGAATAGCAACAGCACTTAGACTTATAGAATTAGAAAGTCACAATAACCTAAATGTGTTTCTTTCTTTTTTGTGGTTCAAAATTACTTCAGATACAATACAGGTTAGGATAAAGGGTATAAAATAATACCTGTATTCTCTCTTTAAGAGCTTTAGGATAGAAATCATAACCATTTTTTAAGCCAATGTGATATTTTCCTGAAGGATTTATCCAGTTAGTTGGTATCTAAAAAAAGGAAAGAAAAGAGAAACATAAATTGCATTTGCTTTGTACACTTCAAGCAATCATTGATATTATTTATAATAGAACTATTAACCTTAGCTACAGTTGATTTCTATGCATATATACTCACAAGTTAGCATCACTACATTCAACATTTGTTTGCTCACCCTTAGAAGGCATGCATAAATTGCAGAAATCCATAGCACTAAGTTTTCAGTCTACATACAAAGTGATACTTGAGTTGTTTTCCTCTTTCTGGTATGTTCTGCTTGTAAACAACTGCACTATTATGTAAGCTCTTCACATAAAAGCTCTACAATATCAAACCTATGTTTGACTGGATGAAAAAGAAAAAATGTAACTTATGTAAGATAAAAACTGCATTATGTATTATTTTTTTTGTACTTGCTTGGACTTACTAACAAAAAGTGCCTCTTGGAATGTAGCCTGTTCACAAGTACTCCTCCCCACCGTAACTCTCCCCCCTCCTGGGGTGCTTTGGGTGGGGCCTCGCCTGCCTCCACTCAGCCAAGGTGTTCCATCTGCCCCACACAACCATTGTTCTTGACAGGAGGCTCATAGTACACTGTAAAAGAATCCCATTCCCGTCTTTTCCCACCTTCAGGGATCTTTTAGGCTGGAGTTGCAGACAGGTTAGACACTATTGGCTAGAGTTTGTAACTACAAAGTCTGTAAATAGAGGACTGCATGCACTATATATGGCTCAAGCTGCAGATAACAGTCTTGGTGTACTATGTTGAGGAAAACTTTCAATTAAATTACAAATAAGTACTGTGAAATGCTTTTCTTTGAAAGGCCCTTTGGAAAACATGAGGGTGCAGCTTTCTGCAACTCTTTAAACTAATTTTTGTGAATTTTCAAGAAAAGATATATATTTTCTTAAAGGTCTTGCAGAGAGGTGCTATGAATGCACCCTCACAGGTTCCAAAGCACTTTGTTGTCCCCAGATCCAAAGCATTGCACAGCCTATTACAAATAAACATAAGGCTATAAAACATCAGATGACTGTAAATATATTACTATCAAACATATATTTAATATACAAATATTTGTGGTAATTTTTTTTAAAAAATCCTTTGCTCTTAGACATGATGACAAGTAAAAATAAATATGAATGCAACTATAGACTCAAGATAATTTATCATAACAAGTCATCAATGCATATACAGTTGAACAATAACTTTTTTGTTTCAAAAGAGGACATCACAATTTAATGCCAAATACTGTTACCTTTAAAATTCTTCCTGAAAGACCAGTAATTTCTCCATCTTTTGATTCTGTAACAGTTGAAGTATTTACATCCCCACTGCCAGTTGTATCAATTATGTCAACTATCTTGGGTTTTCCATCAGTTGTGATCTAAAAATAATAAATAAAAGCACATAAAATCCATGAATATTCTATTTTATAAAACAAATAAAACTGCTACATGAGTTGGAATCATGCTATCTATCTGTTATAGCAGACACAACCTAAATTTATTTGATTACATGTAGTTCAGCCTTTTCTAAAGGCAAGCTGATTCACAACATAAACAATATCCATAACGTTCAAATTAAAAGCACACATTAAAACAGCAAGATAAGCACATATTCAACAGAAGCAAAATCCACAATTCAGTGAGAATTACATTTAATTAGCCTGTGCTAATTATATGAAAAGTTTAAAAAGAGAGAGACTAAGAACAAACAGGGACATTCAGATCATACTAGTTGTAGTCATATGAGGTTCTTACTTAATGAACCACAGAATCCTTGCTTAATGACAGCAATCAGGATGGCCTGAATTGGTGTTGCTAAGCGATGCTGTCATGCGACATTGCACTTTACAACAATGTCACTTAGCAATAGCAATTTTGGTCCCAAATGCCATCATCACCTGAGGACTACCTGCATTTAATTTATTCCCATCCAAATCTTTCTGAAAAAGGTCTTTATTAATTCATAAACTGTTGTGAGATTATGAAACTCTCACAACAGAAAATCCCAAAATTTTGATACAACTATTAAGGCAATCCTCTCCAATCATGGCAATGTTAGCCATTTAAAACAAATTATACTTATGATGGCCATAATACATGCATATTAGACAGTTTGAAACGTAAACATAATAAAATATAATAAAAGATAAATAAGCATCCTATAAAGAGTGTGGGAGGAATAGGAATTCAATTACATAAAAGGAAGCAGATAAATTGGATACTGTCATAAAGAAGACAGTATGGAAAATCTACTGGAAGGATATGACAAAGCAGAGGCAGATCTTTATTGGCCAGGATAAAACAATGATGCAAAATTCATTTTAAAAGCAGCTTTAACATCAAAGCAAAATAGCAACTGTCTTAATTCAAAACTAAATAATATAATTGCTTGTATGTCAAACTTAATACAATCAATTATTTAATTTTTGTTTTTATTACAACAATCTGTATGCTGACTACCATTGGACTCTTAATCATACGTAACAAGAGGCAGACTAAGGCAAAAGCAGAGTTAACCAAACTCAGCCTTAAGTAATGGACTAGATTTAAAGTTTTAATTTTTAGAATGGCAACAATGAAGGTGAGGATTTTTTTGTGTGCCTTCAAGTTTGATACATGGACAACCTTGTTTAATTTTCTTGGTAATATTTTTAAGTGGGTTGTCATTGCCTTCTTCCTAGAGTTGAGACAGAGTGACTGGCACAAAGTCTGTAATAATCCAACTACTGTAATTTCCATGACTAAGGTACAACCAGAACCCAGATTTTCTAACTTCCAGTTATCATACTGCTGGATCTAACTCACCCTCAAAGAACTTTTACTTCCAATTTTTTCAACAAAATTTACATTGTGAATTCATTTGCATAATGATTGTACTTTCCAAAAGCATAACAAGTACATTATATTTTAAAATATTTCATTTTGGCTTTTATTTGTAAAATTGAAATTTAGGGCCTATATTCTGAACTAGGTTTAATTATAATTATATTTTTATATTCAGTGTTTCTTAAATTATATTCTAAGGTACATGTATAACAAAACAGTTACACTAGGTTTAATTATATTTTTATATTCAGTGTTTCTTAAATTATATTCTAGGGTACATGATTGTTCTCCAAGAAAGTTAAAGAGATTTCACAAGGTTTCCCAAAGACCCAAAAAAATGTGTTTTTCATCTTTACCAAACTTTCTGGACAATTATGAAAAAATATAAATGCACAAATTCCATTAATGAATATATGAACTATAAAATATTATCAACACACCAAGATAAGATATTCATATCTATATCTCGGATATCACACTAAAGAATTTTAAAAAAAATCAATGAAAGGAAATATGACTTTTTAAGTGGAAAAGGCTTTTTACTGAAAATAAAAGAAACCAATCTGAATCAAGTTGCTTCCTGTACTTAACAGAGGAAAAGGCTGCAACCTGACAACACAAGAATTTTAAAACTATAGCAGTTGTTTTAGAGATCTACTGCCCAAAAACCCTAACCTTGCTCCGCCCCCCGCCCGCTCCGCCCCAACCCTGCCCCGCCCGCAGGGCCACCCACCGCCTCCACGGCCCACCGATCTCCCAGGCACCTCAGCAGCGCCATGGCAGCCACGCTCTCTGCCTGCACACCACAGCATCAACTGCGTGCGATGGGGCACAAGGGCAGAGTCTTGTCACTGCTGCCCGGCTGCAATGTCCTTGGCTGCGCTGCTCCACGCAGGCCACGCTCGGGGCTCTCCTCCAGGGGGGTTGCTGGTGAGGAGGGGGCTGCGGGGGGAGGTGGGATTGGGGCGACGGCACACGTGTCCATAGAGAGGGCTCTGAGTGCCGCCTCTGGCACATGTGCCATAGGTTCACTACCCACTGAATAGCAAGGTAACATGTTCATAATTTATACTCCTTCAACTTTCTGCTAATTATGAATTGAAACATTCCCATACAATTAAATTCCAGTTATTTAATCACTGTTAAATATGTCAAACAGGGTAAACACAATTATAGTTACAGAATATTGCACAATCTGTGGCATGACAGAACTAGTTTGGGCTTTTTTCTCCTCCCACCATGAGGAGTTAATGACAGCACGTATGTAAAACATTTAATAATATACCTGACTCTGTTGTTTTTCCCCTAAAATTTGACATCCTTCAGTATTCACAATCCCATTTGCAACTTCAGGCAGTTTTTAAGAGGACCACATATATTTCTTAATTGTATTTTGTACAGATGAAGCAACTTCATTCAATAACACAGTATTTTATGTATAATGGAGAGTTTTAAAGAATTCAGTATAACTTATAACAATCACGCTAACTTATAAAGATGACTGCAACACTTGTAATGATACTTCAATTACAACCCCGTTTCTCTTTACTTAAATACAATGCATATAACATCCACTGCATTGGATACCAAGTTAGGAAACTCAAACCACAAACATTAAGGCTGAGCAAAGCATCTGAAAGTTTCAAAGCCCCTCTTTGAAACACTGAAGCAGCCTCAGTTTTTGCCAAAGGTTATACAGATGTTTATGTACAAAGGAAACTTCCACTGGAACTATTGGTGAAATATACAAGCCTTACAAAAATGTAACTACTTTAACATTTGAGAGACATGTGCAATTAGAGCTTCCCTTTCAAATCCTTTGTACAGTTTTACAAAACATACCTTTTAAAGTATAACTGAATTCTTATAATCTACTATATATTTAATTTAAAAATATTTTCATATTATTGGGTTTATAGGAAATACGTCTTATCCTTCGTGTCATCATTGGTCTTGGGTGGAAGACTACTAAGGAATCCTAAAATTACACAGTAAAGTAGGAAGTTTGAAAAAAAAAAACAACCTCAGAAGACGGTAACAAATTACCTCTAGTGCTGTCAAAAATTACATGGATGTATGTCTATAGAGATTGAGAGCTTCTTCAGTTCTAGCTGAATGATGGGGGAATGGAAGGATTTATATTCTTTGCATTTCATCTGGTCATTAGTACTCTGAGTTCCATTCAGTTAGAATTGAAGTTTCTTGGATGAGAAGTGAAAAGTTTTCAAGGGAAAAAAAGAAAGGAAGTCCAGTTGCCTTTTGGAAAAGCATCTTGGGACTACAGGTAGTCCTCAACTTACAACCACAATGGAGCCCCAAATTTCTGTTGCTAAGGGAGTCATTTGTTAAATGAGTTTTGTTCCATTTTATGACTTTTCTTATTATCACAGTTGTTAAGTGAATCACTGTAGTTGTTAATAACATGGTTGTTAATTGAACCTGGCTTGCTCATTGACTTTGCTTATCAGAAGGTCACAAAATGTCATCATATGATCCCAGGAAACTGCAACCATCATAAATATGAACCAGTTGCCAAGCATCCAAATTTTGATCATGTGACCATGGGGATGCTACAACAGTCATAACTGTGAGAAACGGTCATAAGTCACTTTTTTCAGTGCCATTCTAACTTTGAATGGTCACTAAACGAACTGTTATAAGTTGAGGACTACCTGTGCATGGATACACATTTAGTCATCTGACTTTAAGCTGCCTTGAGATTATTTTTACTTTACCTGCTTCAAAGCTACCATATACAGAGAATATAAGTTTGTTTGCCATCTTGCCTTCTGCTGCTTTAATTTCTTATGGGGGAATTTTAAAGAAGTCTTTAGGGTTAGATGCCATAAATAATAATAATAATAAAATAATCCTATCATTCTAAAGTTGCCTGAGCCAAAATCACAAGAAGTGAAAAAAAAGAAGGTATGAATTAGGTTGTGTCTCTCTTATCCCAATAAGCAGTTCCCTTTTGAATTAAAACTTTCTCCTTGAGCGTCTCCTACAGGAAGCAGTCCCTTAATCCCTTTCCCCAAGGGCGCCTGACACATTTTACACCAAGAAAGACACTCAGCTCTCCTTGTATCTTCTCCATGCCTTTTATCAAGCTTTTCCATGTGCTGAACTACAAAGCCTGATACTGGGCGGTTTGGCAACTGAAGAGCAACAGTCGGAGGAAATGCTGTGAAAAATAAATCTCTCTTACACTGTGTTCAATCCAAAGTATAAAGTACTGGTAGTCCTCGACTTACAACAGTTCACTTAGCGACCGTTTGAAGTTACAAGGGCACTGAAAAAGTGACTTATGACTGTTTTTTTACACTTATGACCGTTGCAACATCCCCATGGTCACATGATTTACATTCAGAGGCTTGACTCACTGACTCACATTTATGACGGTTGTAGTGTCCCGGGGTCATGCAATCACCTTTTTGTGACCTTCTGACAAGCAAAGTCAACGGGGAAGCTGGATTCATTTAACCAACTGTGTTATTAATTTAACAACGGCAGTGATTCACTGAACCAAATGCGTCAAGAACAATCGTAAAACGGGGCAAAACTCACTGAACCAATGTCTCACTTAGCAACATACATTTTGGGCTCAATGGAGGTCGTAAGTTGAGGACTACCTATAGCGGGAAGAAGAGAGACAAAGAGATGGGAAAAAAAAATACAGTTTAAGGCTAGGGAGGCCTCCATTGGCATCTCACCTGCATGCCCGGCGCGCCGGGATCCACACCCGTGTCTAAAATGGCCAAGAGAACTCCCCGTCCATCATACTCCGGGTACCGGGAAAGGAAGGAGGTAGCTCCGGTTTCCTTCTTGGGCAGAAGCCCTTGGAACGGGAACTGCTCGTCTCCAGCCGACGCCGCCATGTTGGAAACAGGGGAAAGGGAAGGAGAGGTGAAAGGAAACCAGACACGCACCCGACACGGAAAGACAGAAGGAGCCGCGCAGCCCGAGGTGACGTAACGGCTCTTAGAAAGAAACGCTCCCGAAGGAAGGAAAAGGGCGCAGGCTTCTTTTTCCCTCCGGACGCATGCGCCGCCGTTCCAGCCAATAGCAACAATAAGCACAGCCCGGTGGGTGTGCTACGTCAAGAGCGCGCTCAGCCTGCGAGGGAGATTTGATCGTGCCTGGCTGCTTAGCAAGACTGAACAATCTCTCAAATTACGTCGCGGCTCGCTCTTGCGTCGACCAATGAGAAAGGGAAAGGCTTTCTTAAAGGGGCCAGCAGTTTAATAATCCTTGGGCTAGCCCAGGGGTAGGCAACCTTGGCTCTTTTATGACTCGGGGACTTCAACTCCCAGAATTCCTGAGCCAGCGCAGCTGGCTCAGGAATTCTGGGAATTGAAGTCCCCGAGTCATAAAAGAGCCAAGGTTGCCTACCCCTGGGCTAGCCGCCTCTCTTCCCGCCTTTCCTGCTTTCGTGGCTTCCAGTAGACTCACAGCGCTCGGCTTCATCTTATTTCAAACAACGCGAGATCTTAATGCTGTTTGTTCGCTGGTGGGACGGGGATGGTGGTCGCTTTGATGGTTTAGAGAAGGACGTTGAATGCCCGGAGTGTGCACTGGAAAAGGACCGTGACCGCGGAGACCCAGCTGCAAGACGTGGACATTCACTGGGCGCCGCTGAGCTAGCCTTACGCTCCTTTTTATTCCAGCCTACCCACGACTTGGGGTAAAAATGAAGGAGCCCTTTCAGTTCTAGTAGAAAAAGTCGAATATACAGGGTAGTCCTCAACTTGCGACCACAATTGAGCCCAAAATTTAAGTGAGATATTTGTTGTGAGTTTTGCCCTGTTTTTCTTGCCACAGTCGTTAAGTGAATTACTGCAGTTGTTAAATTAGTGACACAGTTGTTAAGTGAATCCGGCTTCCCCATTGACTTTGCTTGTCAGAAGGTCACAAAAGGGGATCACATGACCCCGGGACACTGCAACCATCATAAATATGAACCAATTGCCAAGCATCGGAATTTTGATCAATTTTGCTGCAATGGTTGTAAGTGTGGAAAACAGTCGTAAGTCACTTTTTCTGTGCTGTTGTAATTTTGAATGGTCACTAAATGAACTTGTAAGTCAAGGATTACCTGTAAAATTAATGGCTCAATTATAAATTGGATAGCTTGTAATTTTGGCTATCTGGGCTTTACTAAGCAAAGTTAGTATGATACTGAAAAAATGCTTAGGCTGGATCCCATTACATTTGAATCGAGCTGGTCACATAGGCTGGTGAAATGTGAGGATCCTTTAAAATGGCACAAAATATGACCTGTTTTACAGATCCTAGTCAAGCAGGTGGCAGCTGATAAGAGTAACTATTTGAACACTCAGTGGACTAAAACTCCTCAAGATGAACCAGGTGACAGGATTCCTGTCAAAATACACCTGAGAAATATTCTGACCCTGGTAAAAAGTTCCTCATCGAGTATGAAGATAAGCAGCTCAAGTATAGACAAGGGCCAGGGTTCTGTTCTTTTTATAGTCTTGTCTTAAGAAAACATCTGCATCCTTAGCAGTTTTAATGCAGAGAGTTTTCAAATTGTCAGCATTACACATTCAGTGAGTAATCATCTAAAGAACCAATAATCAATAGTAGGCATTGATTAGTCTGTCGGACCACAGAAACAGAACTAGTTATCACCTTTAGCTCACAGCTCAAACCACTCAGATGCATAATTAAGCTATTGTACAGCCAATGACAATGCATTTTCTACGACATTGGAGTGAATGTGAGAGTAAACCCTTGGGTGCATGCAGCCACCCAACCTGAAGCAGATTCTCAAAAGCATCAATAAATAACAGGACAATGATGTCAGCATGAGAAACAAATCTGCAACCAACTCAAAATGTCTGGTTTGCTCCTACATTTACACCATTCTTCCTAAGCTTGCCTTGAGTTGTCTGCTTTACTTTTTGTTACCTGTTTCACTTTCCACACCTTTAGAGGATTCTGTTTCTGCATTCGTTTATGAATTCATTTTACCACTCATACAAAATACAATTTGCATATATTTTAGAATTCATATCTCTCAATAGATAACATTCTACTGAGCACTGTCCTCTAATATTTTTGTTATATATTTTGTTCATCTTTCAGTTGGACAGCTAATATTCTCTTGGAGTTAATCTCTTTTGGAGCCATTCAATTTGTTCATTTCTTTTTAAAACTCTTCATCTCTGTAATTCTTTTATTGGGGATTCTGCTCATTTCATTCATAAAATTGATCTTTGCACATTGGAAAAACAGATAAATTAGCTACATTTAATTAATATTCTTTGTATACTAGGGTACCATGATATAAAGCCCTGAAGTGATCATTTACATTTTGAAAGCATCAACATCTTCCTACTCTTTTTTCTTTTTTTCAATCATTAGTTGAAATAAATTATTTATTTATTGCCTATAATTTTACCTCCTCCCTGCATTTCATCTTAGGTAGAGTATAAAATAGAGTAAATACAATACCAATGGCAATACAATGGTAAAACAATAAAATAATACTATCCATACAATTGATAAAAATATTAAATGAAGATAGCTTGGTAAAATCAGAGCAGGCTCTCTAGAAAAACTCTGTCTTTAAAAGCTTTCAAATTTTGATCATGTGACTATGGAGATACTGCAGTGGTTATAAGTGTGAAAAACATTCATGAGTCACTTTTTTCCCCAGTGCTGTTGTAACTTCAAATAGTCACTGAGTGGTTGTAAGTCAAGGTCTACCTATATCTAAATGTTACTGGTAATATCGCAAGCAAGCATGCAGAGTAACTTGTTTAATCCATCCTGAGAATGGAAGAGATACGCCTTACAAGGTTTTATCACATGTAGGATGATTAATATAATTTATTCACATAGATAAATAAACATTTAGATCAGGGGTGTCAAACTATCATACCGAAGCCGCGCCCACCCCAATGCCGGCAATGCAAAAAGTCACGATATGTCATGACACGTCATGTGACGTGGCAAGTTTGACACCCGTGATTTACATGGTATAGGCCAGGGGTAGGCAACCTTGGCTCTTTTATGACTTCTGGGACTTCAACTCCCAGAATTCCTGAGCCAGCCATGCTGAGGGGAAAGGGAGAGGTTTTCAAGCTGAGCCATGCTGGCTCAGGAATTCTGGGAGTTGAAGTCCACGAGTCATAAAAGAGCCAAGGTTGCCTACCCCTGGTATAGGCCAATGATGGCGAACCTTTTAGAGACTGAGTGCCCAAACTGCAACCCAAAACCCACTTATGCATCGTCGAGTGCCGGGTGGGTGTGGCCCATTGGCTGGGTGTGGCCCATTGGCTGGGCGTGGCTGCAGTGGTAACAGCAGACTAGGTGGGACTAAAAAGTTCAATCAATTTCAACTTTGCAAGATCTTTTTTTTTCCTACGAGAAGTTGAAATTGACTGATTGAACCTTTTTTTTTTTTTGCACATGGCGGCGGAGGCCTAAAGTGAAAAGGTTTTTATAAAACCCAGCTGAAGGCCTAGGACTGGGGCGACGGTGCGCGTGCCCACAGAGAGGGCTCTGAGTGCCGCCTCTGGCACCCGTGCCATAGGTTCGCCACCACTGGTATAGGCAAGTCAGGCAGTAAAAGCTCTTTTAGTCAATCATTTGGAAAACAGATGTCAGATTTCTGAGCTACAGTTTTGCGCTACAAAACTAAATACAAACACTTTTATTAAGCAAAGAAATAAAATATATCCTGTAATTCAAGGATACAATCTCTGATAGGAATACCTACCATCAGTCTGATTCCTAAAGATACTTTCTTACCCTGCCATTTTTCTTCCTCCTCCCTCCATAGCATTCCCTGCAATTATCTTTCCTCCACTGTATAATTTTGTTCATCCGGATGTATTTTTTTTTTCATTTAAAAATAGAACACCATTTTTGAGCAATAACCCTTATCCTTTGTGTAGTAAGAAATGTATATCCTTTGAAGTTACTTTTTAAAATATTTTTGTTTTAGTAACTTTAAGAAACAGTGAAAAGAGTGCAAAGTAGTAGAAGAAAAGAATTAAAAAAACTTTTAAGAAAAGAATGTAAACATGCAGCCTTTTTCTGACTTTACCTCCTAGGCTTGTACAGTCAAAATTTCTAAGAGCTGTTATCCAGCTGTTTCAGAGTACTTCAAATGCCACTATATAATTGGAACGGGTGGTGAGAGATAAGGCAACTTTCAGATCAGTTCTATGGCCATTTATGAGTTCTGGACAATGGCTGTTATATTACTTACAATCAAATTCTGTGAAGCAGCATACTGTGAGACCTGACAGCCAGTAAGTAATAATTGGACAAAGCAAATACTGCAGTGACCAAAGATAAGTCAATAAGATGTTTGTTCAAAACATTGGCTTTGTCATTTGAATTTGTTCCTTCCTAAAAGAGGAAATCTTTCAGCGCTGTAAATTCTAGATATGAATCTCTACAGCATTGACAAAATAAGCATTATAAGACTTGTGTATGTGTGCAAAACATGCTTCTTTTGAAAGTATGACCCAATGGATTTACAGGTAGTCCTTGACTTACAACAGTTCATTTAGAGATGATTCAAAGTTTCAGTGGCACTGAAAAAATGACTTATAACCATTTTTCACAGTTATGAGCTTTGCAGCATCCCCGTGATCATGTGATCAAAATTCAGATGCTTGGCAACTGGTTCATATTTATGACCGTTGCTGTGTCCCAAGATCATGTGATCACTTTTTGTGACCTGACAAGCAAAGACAATGGGGAAGTCAAATTCACTTAACAACTGTGTTACTAACTTATCCACTGCAGCGATTCACTTAACAACTGAGGCAAGAAAGGTTGTACAACAGGGAAAACGCACTTAACATGTCTCACTTAACAACAGAAATTTTTGGGCTCAGTTCTGGTTGTAAGTCGAGACTACGTAGTTGTCTGCTAAGATCATACCATCCAGTTCTGCAAGTATGCCACAAGGTCAAATAGAGCCCAAAATGCTCGTGTAGCTAAATTACTAAAAGAAATAATAATCATGATTGCCCATTAAAAGAGCATGATTATGCAGAAACCAATTTATGAAAGTTTTGCCACAAATTCAGGATGCCCAACTGATTAGTCAGACCCTAATACACTAGCCAGAGAATAAAGTCCTGCAGTGTCTGATTATCAGTTGGACATGTGCATAGCTGATTAAGGTTATTGCACAGTCAACCAGATATTTAGACTGGGTTTGGCATTTTTATCAACCTATCGAGTCCTTCCCAAAGACCTAGGATAGGCAGAGGTATTGCTGCAGGATGAAAGCTGTTCCAAGTAAAGCTGCCTTTTGCAATTGACTGATGGTGATTTTATCAATGCCGGTGGTGTCCAAGTGGTGCTCCACTTGTTTTAGGATTGCATCCAAGGCACCTTTTACTATCCGTACTATCTTGGCTTTATTTTGCCACAGTCATTCTATTTCTATTTGCAGTTCTTTGTATTTTGTTATCTTCTTCAGTTCTCTCTCTTCTACTCTGTTGTTGTTATTATTATAATTATTATTTATTTTAACCATGTTCTTTTCCACAATAAACTTAGATTTAGTTCTGTATAACACATGGCTTTCTAGAGGGAGATTTTATCCCCTTCTTTCCTAAGACTGTTAGTTTTGGAATCTAAAATTCACTACCTAGCTTTGCCACATAATTATTTCTGTGCAACTGTTAAATGTGGAAGAATGCTGACCTCTTTCTGGCTATATAACTAATAATAAAAATACTGGCAGAAGCTGAGTTTGGGGTAGAAAGCTACCTAAGTTAGATCTGATTGTGCAAGATAGAGATTCTATTTGAGTTCTTTATCTGATTCCTGAAAATCACTATATACATACAGTACATGCAGCAATCTCAGATTTGTTTAGCCTTTACCCAAAAAGTGTATTTATGTGTACGCATGTACACATAGGCTGCAGACTCTGGCATTCACAGCCAGCCAGTTCAAATGCCAGAGAGCATATCCATAAATGGGAGATGACTCTTGATTAATTCAGAATCAAATTACCACAGTGTCTCCCTCTACCTGAGATACAGATCTGAGACCTTTAAAAACCAAAGGGAAACTCAAAAAGAAACTTAAGAACAGAATTTGCTGGGCTGAGACTGGAAAGTGGGTGCTAAATTTCTCCTTGCAATTGTGAACATTTCCAAGAATCTAGAACAAGTAATTCAAGCAGGGGAATAACTCTTTAAGATCTTTTATCTGTTTAAGAATAGATAAAAATCTTCATTCAGAAACTGTGCTAAGTTTAATTTGCATAACCATTTTTAATTTCTCTGTGCAAGCTATTGATTTCAATGTGATTGCAACTTTTATTCATTTTTCAGATTTGTCATGAAGATACTTATTTTTATAGCCTTGTAGTCTATAATATTAAGTTGCAACATTTTCTGTCTCACAAGAAAACATCCTGTTTGAGCAGAAAAGTGCCATCTTATGGTCTTCCTAGCATGTTATATTTTCTTTTTGAATTTTCTTTTTAAGTTTGCATCTATATTATTGTCGACTAAGCATTCTAACATTTATTTCTACCAACATTGAGTAGTTGGCATTTCAATATTTAAAGCTGAAAAAGGATTTACATTTTATATTTATTATTTTTAAATGCAGTTTAATTTTATTTCTGGTGAGAGCAAGAAGGTCCAAATAATCTGTTCACTCATATCTATGCTACATGGCTAGCAGATTGCAGTATTGAAGTTATTTCAGTTCCTTGCATTTTTACCATTTAACCACTAGATAGACAGCATAAAGCCTTAACCTCTGTTACATAATTAATCTGGGAAAGGATGCCCAAATGAGATGCTGGCTGAAAAATAAGTGATGGCAATGGAAACTTCTAGGCTAGTTCTCTAGATGTGAACACAGGGGCAGACCTGAGCACATAACAGACATCCTAATCTCAGGAGAGAGAGAATATTCCAGAAAGAATGCACTACGGCAGAAGACGTATACCTCCTGATATTGGCCAGTTGACATTCCTTCGCTGATGGAACGTGGAGCATGTCCATTGTGTCAGATTGGATTGGATGGATAGAAATGACTGGAAGAAGATTGTTATCTTAGTTAACCACGAAGAGCTTTAAAAATGATATTCAGCACCCTGAATTGGATTATGTTTCGCCATTATTATAGCCATGAGGTACGCTCTAATTGCAGCTCTAGCTTGTATTTGATTACAGCAATAGCAATAGCACTTAGTCATATATAACGCTTCACAGTGCTTTACAGCCTTCTCTAAGTGGTTTACAGAATCAGCGTATTACCCCCAACAATCTGAGCTCTCATTTTACCAATCTCGGAAGGATGGAAGGCTGAGTCAACCTTGAGCCGGTCAGGATTGAACTGCTGGCAGTCTGCAGAGTTAGCCTGCAATACTGCATTCTAACCACTGTGCCACCCCAGCTCTTCATTCTTTGCTATTTGCCAGCAGCACTCTAGATATTTCTTAGCCCTCATAAATTCCCTTAGTTCTTCCATATACCACAGAGAGGTCTGAGAGTCATGGCCACAGGGAGGCCACTCAGGCTTGATCCAGTCTAAAGCAGCAGCCACTCTCATTCCAGACAGCTACCAAGGCTTTGGATAGTCTGTGTAGCAGACCTCCCGGAACAACCCCAAGCTCCCTCTGGACCCCAGTTAGGTCCTTCAGTCATCTGGGGTGGGTTGATCTAATACGCCTAGCCTCCCTGCAGAAGGGGGTAGTCCAGAGATCTGGTGGCTCACCAGGCAGTGATCTGACCATGATGAGAGAAATTATTATCTACTCCAATTTCCAAACACTCTGCCACTGCTTTAACAGAAAACTTAGGTCAGTGTATGACCAATATTATGTTTTGAGGCCTGGATGGCTTGAGACAGGCCCATGGCTGTCTTTGCGGCCATGAGCTCCCAAGCTAGCTCCAGCCCTGGGCTCCAGAAATGGAAAATTGAAGTCCCCCAAAACCATAAACCTGGAGAACTCCACAACTAACCTAGTCACAGATTCAGCAAGCTCAGACAGGGATGTTGCTATGCATCAGGGAGGCATGTACAATAGCAACTGTCTTCTTAGAGCCCAACTTAATAAATAGGGTCTCACACCCGAAATCTGAGAAGCACAGCCTCTGAATGCTTCCCATGAGTCTTAGATGACCACCGCTATCCCACCTCCCACCCTGGGACCTTGGCTGGTATCACACCTGGAAGCCAGCTGGGCATATCTCAGACAGGGGCACTTTTCCTTTGTCACAGTCAGGTCTCTGTAATACATGCTGGTTAACATTTTCATCCATTATCAAATGATGGATGACAGATGCCCTGTTACAAATTGACCTGGCATTCAGCAGAAGGCAACAACCTAGGGCTTGAAAGTCTTGTCATCCAGAGCCAGGCAATGAGTTGGGGGATTGGAACACACCATAGGAACAATATACTTATGGTATGGTCCCCATGTATTCTGCTGTCTCTTCCCATATCTGTCACTCACGTAAAATTTAAAAAAAAAAACTTACTAAATGTTTTTCAGTGAAACCAGTCTATCAGAGCAACCTGGTCTACCCAACTATGGGATGGAGCATACTGCTTCCATTTTCATCTTTCAGCCCCAATCTAGGAGCCTTCACAGACAGTCGCTTCTGCGACAAACTATTTCTGTGTTAAATTTAAATTTACGGACAAAGAATTAAAGGGAGACTAGTATAGCTATTTCGAAATAGCTATACTAGTCTCCCTTTAATTCTTTGTCCGTAAATTTAAATTTAACACACAAAAAAACTTACTAGATGACTTGAATTAGTAGCTCTCAGCCAGAATGGTTGAAGGTTTATCCATTGAGTAATTCTTTCTGGGTGTTCCACTACATAAGGAGTTTATTTGCTCTAAGTTTTGTGAGAATTGTAGTAAATTTAAAACAAGATATCTTTGTTTCCTGAGAAAGATTGGGGAATACGATGAAATCTTCCTCATCTTTCCATTTCTTAATTACAACAAAGTAGAAAAGATACCCAGATAAATAGGAGCACCCAAACAACTGTAGGGAGTCATGGCGATGATCTTTGAAAAATCTATATAGAAAACAACAAAACAAAACAAGTTAGAGTAACAGAAAGAGAAACAAAATTCCTGGAAGCAAACAATAATAAATCAATTGTGTATTGTTGCCAAGAAAACTATATGGACATATCAATGATGTAATCAGAGGTTAAGCTCAACATGAAGGAGACTTTAAATTTATCTTCAGTAGCACCTTTAAACTCTTTAGCATTTCTGCCCCTTTTCTGTACGAATTCCAGTCTTCCAGTTCATTCACTGGGATCTCTATTTATTTGCAGCACACGTTTGTGAGTAGAATTAGCTTATTAAAAATATACAGTATGTATAGAGAGATAATGCAATCCACAATCCCAAGTAATTACTAAGGATATTAAGGCTTCAATACAAACTCTTCTGTCTAAGCTTTCTGTCTTTATAATGGGAAGAAAAAAGAAGGAAGAAAATGCTTTATTCTTCCCGTAGAAAGCAGACATACGAGGGAAACATAAAAGTCTTATATCAAGGGAAAACTTAGCAGAAACAGAATGACCTTTGCTTGCAGACTCTACTCCTATAGCTTATAGTGAACAATAACGTAAAATGTGTAGAATGCAACTTTCATCTCCATCGTTTCTGCCACATGGATGGAAAAAAAAATCTCTAAAAATCTGAGTGTTCCTAAGTGAGGCTTCTATGTGCTTCATTCACACAATTTTATATTGAGCTAGAAATTGTTATCTTGTACTTGTAACTCTGCTTGACAATGCTTATTCCATCTTTGTTCTTAGCAAAGCAAAATCCACTGAGAGAAAAATGATAGAATAGCTGCATAATGCTTGTTGATTAATGGCAATAAATGAGGAACCATTTGTTTGGAATGTCCACATTATATTTTAACTCCAAATTGCTGAATGCCCTTAACAAATTACATTCAATTAGCAATTAGGACATCACATGTAACAAAATGCTCAACATTGGAACTGGCGAAAAACATTAAAATAATTTGCAAGAATTCAACCGCAAACCTCAGAATTCATTAAAACAGTTTAGTAAAGCATTTATTTACAAGTCATTAAACAAAAAGGTCACGTCTGTTGAAAGATACTATAGACGCAAACTGAGCTTTCTTGAAAGGAGTGCCAAAATTTAAACACAGCTGTAAAAGCAAGTATCTTCCTATTCTCTGCAAAGTACAGGGAGTTTTGCAGAACACTAACTAGAATTAACAGAATAACAGAGTTGGAAGGGACCCTGGAGGTCTTCTAGTCCAAGCCCCTGCTCAGGCAGGTAACCCTATATCAGGGTTGTCAAATTGCTGGCCCGCGGGCCGGTTGCATCATGTGGAGGCTGCGCAGACCCCAGCTCCAGCAATGCGAAAAAAGTCGCAATACGTCGTGACATGTCATGTGATGCGGTGAGTTTGACATCCATGCCCTATACCAGGGGTAGGCAACCTTGGCTCTTTTATGACTCGTGGACTTCAACTCCCAGAATTCCTGAGCCAGCATGGCTAAGCATGGAAACCTCTTCCTTTCCCCTCAGCATGGCTGGCTCAGGAATTCTGGGAGTTGAAGTCCACGAGTCATAAAAGAGTCAAGGTTGCCTATCCCTGCCTTATACCATTTCAGACAAATTAGCTGAAGCAGTACTTACTAAATGATGTCACACTGAACCATAAACTAACCAGACTGGCTGGGGTAACAGAACACAATGAGCCACAAAATATCCAAGTCCTTATTTACCTAGGTTATTGCAGAAAATACAGCCTGTGTATTTCTGGGATTGACCGCGAAGAAGTTATCCATTAATAGACAGGCTCCTTTGGGAACAGATCATTCTTCTGCTACCTAGAGTTGTTCAAAAATAGGCTTGTCCATCTTTTTATGCTGTCAGACTAAATTGTTCCTGCTGCATCTGCTTCTTTTTTTTTTTTTACAATTTTTATTTTACTCCAAAAATTAAAATACAAAACCCAAAAGAAAAAAATTGAACAAAATAAGACAAAAACATTAAAAATGTAGATTAAAAAAACAAAAGACAAAAATATGTATTATCCCCCCTAGTTGAACACTGACAAATATATTACAATAATAATAGTTGTAATATAATATCCCCCCTTGCAAAGCAGTTCCAAAATTTATAAGCTTCTACCCCTATTTGCAACCCAACTGAGCTATCATAGATTGCATATATGAAAGAAAAAAAATAGTTAACAGGTTAACCAGCAGTGAAGTTAAAATTCAAGGCACTCTGTTAATAGTCTATTATTGTAATTTACCCATAGAAAATCTATATAGTTTCTCATTTACCACAAATTACATCATTATCTCTGATCAAGCCAGGATCAAATACCCTCATTTAGTTCTTAATAATGAAACCTTTCCTTAGGTTTTTAATTGGGAATTTTCCCAACAATTGCCTCTCACTTCCAAAATATTCATAAGTTCTTGTTCTAAATATCGCTGCAACATCCATTGTTAAATAATTGTCAAGGACCACCTGTACTTAAACCACTGTATTTTGAAGCTGTATTTTTTTTAATTGGAGGCAGCTCAGTTGGAGGAGCCACGTAATGATTTAGGAAGCTCTTAGGTAGGTCTGTTATGTGCTCCTGGCCACATTCCTTTGTGACTAGAGGCAAGCTCGCTTGACCAATAACCAGCCAAGACACAGTGAAGGCCTTTTGTTTCGTTTATTGCAATAAGCGGGGAGAGAAGCTATCAAAGCTTGGTTCTCTCCAAAGTTTCAACCCAAAATATTCCCTTCTTTATACAAACCTGTCCCGGCCGTCATATCCCTCCTCTTTGCCCATTGGCTGAGGTACTATGAGGTTACACTCTTTCTGACCGCCTTCTACATATTTCCTGCTACATACTAAATCATACATCACATGTACATTAAAATTAGGAGATAATTTATGCAAGGTGTATCAGTTCATATTAATCAATTACACATGCTCAGTTGTCTGAGTTCTGCCCCCCCCTTTTATGACTTCTTAGAAAAATAGGTTCTTTCCTGTTTTGCTAGTTATCTCCTGTTACAGCTCCTTTTCCCATTCTGAAGACCCAGATAACAATTGCCTACGTGTTTCTCTTACATTCTTCCTTTATGCTATCCTTTCCTGGTTCCCATCCATCATCATCATCATCATCATCATCATCATCATCATCATGTTGGAAGGGACCTTGGAGGTCATCTAGTCCAAGCCCCAGCTCAGGCAGGAAACCCTATACCATTTCAGACAAATAGCTGTCCAGTCTCTTCTTAAAAACTTCTAGTGTTGGAGCATTCACCGCTTCTGGAGGCAGGTTGTTCCACTGGTTAATTGTTTTAACTGTCAGGAAGTTTCTCTTTAGTTCTAGGTTGCTTCTCTCCTTGATTAGTTTCCATCTGTTGCTTCTTGTCTTGCCTTCAGGTGCTTTGGAGAATAGCTTGACACCCTCTTCTCTATGGCAGCCCCTGAGATATTGGAACACTGCTATCATGTCCCCCCTCGTCCTTCTCTTCATTAAACTAGACATACCCAATTCCAGCAACCGTTCCTTATATGTTTTAGCCTCCAGTCCCCTAATCATCTTTGTTGCTCTTCTCTGTACTCTTTCTAGAGTCTCAACATCTTTTTTACATCATGGTGAGCAAAACTGGATGCAGTATTCCAAGTGTGGCCTTACCAAGGCATTGTAAAGTGGTATTAANGTGATCTTGATTCTATCCCTCTGTTAATGCAGCCCAGCACTGTGTTGGCCTTTTTGGCAGCTGCAGCACACTGCTGGCTCATATTTAAGTGATTGTCCACTAGGACTCCGAGGTCCCTCTCACAGTTACTACTATTGAACAAGGTACCCACCTATACTATAACTATACATTTGGTTTTTCTTGCCTAAATGTAGAACTTTACTTTTTTCTCCTCCTTTTCTTCTTCATTTTGTTAGATAGCGCCCAATGTTCAAATCTGTCCAGATCTTCCTGTATCCTAAGCCTGTCTTCTGGAGTGTTGGCTATTCCTGCCAGCTTGGTGTCGTCTGCAAATTTGATGAGTTCCCCATTTATCCCCTCGTCCAAATCATTGATGAAGATGTTGAAGAGCACTGGGCCTAAAACATCCATTGTAGTTTCTTTGGCAGGCTTGTTTCTGCAGCAAATTCAATTTTAATTTTTCTTTCAATATTAAATTTTGAAGACAATTCTCTTATTCCTATCAGGTCTGGGGTTTTTTTTTTTTAGCGATCTATATATATCTTGATCTGTAGGTCAAAATTGTGCTTATAAACCATTTCCAAATATTTTCCCTATTGTTTGACACAAGCGGCTAAATAATCTTTAGTTTTTGTAAGAGCCATTCTGACAAGAAATGTGTACCGCGGGTAAAGGTGCTCTGGACTGACTGACGGAGGGATCATGGTGCTCTGGTGCCAGCTGATCGCTGGAAATTTGGGGGGAAGGGGCGGCACAGGGCGGGGGACTTAAAAGGAGAGCATTTGGCGGAAAATGGGGAACAAAGGAGGAGAGGGGGGCATGCGGAGACTTAGCGGCGGGAAACCCGCAGCAGAAACCAGGGAAACAGAAGCAGGGGCAAGTGGAGAGTTAGATAGCAGTGGAGGAGGAGTGGCGGAGAAGTAGTGGTGGAGAAAAGGGCGTGAAGGAAGTAAAAGTTATTCTTTTATAAAATTGTAGAAAAATAATTGTAGAAATGTAATGCCACTATATGAGACTGTCTATTTAACACAAATGTAACACTGTAACGCAAATGTAGCAATGCACTGCCAAATGTGTGAGAAAGTTTGTTCAATGTTTACTGCCTTGAAATCCTCCGGACACAGGAACTTACACTTTGAGTAGAAATCACTATCAAAGAGGGGGATTTTGACCCTAGGTGAAAATTACAAATAAACAAGATAACAGCAGATGGGTGGAAGAGGTCAGGATGACTAAGTACAACTTCAAAGGACATTATAAAGATGAAAGAGTTTCTTAGATGTGGCATGCATTGTAGAGTTATAAGATGCAGAGTTTGAAACCAGGCCAGGGTGCTCCTGAAAATCCAATCCATAGGGAAGGATTCAGGAGGCCCGTTTGCAAACGCTCCTCTCTTCTATATTTCTTTTTCTTTTCTTTTTATTCTTTTTATGTTATTCTCCAATAAACCTTTGTTTTGTTAACCAGACTTGTCTTCGTATTGTGAGTAGCAAAATTTGGGGTTTTTACATCTCACAGGTGGAGAAAATAGTGGCTGAGAAGCAGCGGAGGAGATGGAGGGGGAGGGGGAGAAAAAGAGCCACGAAGGCGCTCGCCGACTCATCCAATTGCCACCATCACACACAATGCACCCCTCCCGTGGTTCTTACTGGGGCGGCGCAGCCAAGGAAGAAGCGGGCAGCCGCGACCGTCTTCATCTCTGCGCTCCAGCGCTGGCTTCGGCTCCGTTCCCCCAACCCAGGACTATCAGAGCCAGGCCAGCTGAGGAGGAGAGCGGGGCCATGCGGCAGAGGCAGGCGAGCTGAGTGAGGCAGAGGGGAGAGCTGAGGGAATCAGAAGACGGCAGAGACGAGCGAGTGAGGCCAGCCTGCGAGCGACTAGGCGAGCTGAGGAAGAGAGCGGGGGCGAGCAACTAGAAGGGAGCCGGAGGATGGCTGAGGCGAGCTGAGCGAGCAACCAGAGGGGAGCCAACAGTTGGAGAGAGAGCGAGAGGTTGAGATGCCAGGAGAATGGCTGGTGGCATCTGCTGATACCCAGGGTATCAAAGGAAGGAGCAGATTTTTTTATTTATAGCCTTAGCGCAGGGGTAGTCAACCTTGGCTCTTTTATGACTCGTGGACTTCAATTCCCAGAATTCCTGAGCCAGCTTAGCTGGCTCAGGAATTCTGGGAGTTGAAGTCCACGAGTCATAAAAGAGCCAAGGTTGACTACCCCTGCCTTAGCGTATAGAAGCTATTGTGTGCCCCCAATGAATTGTTAATTTTATAGGGTTTCTTTCTTTTATATCAGGCAGTCCTCGACTTACAAGAGTTGGTTGAGTGAGCGTTCAAAGTTACAATGGCACTGAAAAATGTGACTTAGCATCCCCGTGATCAGAATTCAGACACTTGGCAGTTGACTCGGATTTACAACAGCTGCAGTGTCCCAGGGTCATGTGGTCCTCTTTTTTGGCCTTCTGATTAGCGAAGTCAGTGGGGAAGCCAGATTCACTTAACAAACCAGGTTACTAACTTAGCAGCTGCAATGATTCAGTTAACAACTGTGGCAAAACTCACTTAACAAAAATCTCAGTTAATAACATAAATTTGGGGCTCAATTGTGGTCGTAAGTTGAGGACTACCTGTATATGTACACATTTTATATATATATATATATATATATATATATATATATATATATATATATATATATATATATATATATATATATTATATATATATATATATATGAAGAGACTGGACTGAGAGCAGGGAAGAAAGAAGCCTATTGCTTTATGATTTATGACTTTTGAAGTGTCCTGGGATTACAAAAGGTTTAAAATTCACATTAAATTATAACCTAAAAGAAAATTTCTACAAAATGATGTATCACTGGTATTTAACACCAGATAAGTTATCTAGAATGTATAAAGGTATTTCAAATGAATGTTGGAAATGTAAATGTAAAGAAGGGGCTTTTTATCATTTATGGTGGACATGTGATAAGGCAAAGAAATATTGGAGTAGGATTCATATATTAATGGAGAAAATTCTTAAAGTGAACCTAAAGATTAAACGAGAAACTTTCCTTCTGGGCGTAATGGAAAGAGAACTGGGGAAAAAAAATTGGAACTCTGATTTTATATATGGTGACAGCAGCAAGACTCCTCTATGCACAAAAGTGGAAAGATGCCTCGATTCCTACTATGGATGAATGGATACAAAAGCTGATGAATTAGCAGAGATGGCCAAATTGACTGCTGATAAAAGAAAAGAATATAAATACTTTTGTTTTTACTTGGAAACCGCTTCTGGGCTTTGTGCTTGAGGTGGAAAAAAATGATCTCATGATTTTGGGTTTTACCGATTAGACTGATTTGCTGATACAGAAATGGCTAGTGCATACTACTATAGAAACGTAAAAAGTTGAGATTTGATTTTAATGCCTGATTTTACTGCAACAGAGAGAGTCGGAAGTCAATGCCTTTTGTTTCCCCCCTCCCTTTCTTCACACCTTTTTTGTTTTTGCTTTTTCTGCTGTTGTTCCCTACTATTTGCTTTTGTATTTTCACATTTTACGTTATAAATGAATAAAACTTAATTAAAAAAATCAGTACATTCTGAAAAAAACAGATAAATCAAGATCTCAGTCAGGGTGGGCTGTCAATACCAGTGCCCCTTGTTTTAGCCTAGAAAAAAACTTGGTTGAAATTAAGCAGAGAGTATGGGATTTAGACATTCAGGGAGACAGAACTAACTTCGCCCTCTCCCTTACCGGGCAATTTGTTCTCTTCTCTTGGAAACTCCCCCAGTTGCTTCTATACGATACTTTACACCCTGCATGGAAGGGGCTTCTCCCTAGCCCAGGGGTAGGCAACCTTGGCTCTTTTATGACTCGTGGACTTCAACTCCCAGCATGGCTGGCTCAGGAATTCTGGGAGTTGAAGTCCACGAGTCATAAAAGAGCCAAGGTTGCCTACCCCTGCCCTAGCCCATATAGATGTTTTCCATACTAGGATGACAGCTGATGTTATGTCAAACCACCATATGAAAGTATTTGCACATATTGTACAGGTAGTCCTTAACTTACAGCAGTTCATTTAGTGACCACTCATAGTTACAACGGCACTGAAAAAACTGACTTATGACCATTTTTCATTTACAACCTTTGCAGCGTCCCCATGATCATGTGATCAAAATTCAGATGCTTGGCAACTGGTTTATATTTATGACCTTTGCTTATCCCAAGGTCATGTGGTCCCCTTTTGTGACCTTCTCACAAGCAAAGTCAATGGGGAAAACAGATTCACTTAACAAGCGAGTTACTAACTTATCAACTGCAGTGATTCACTTAACAACTGAGGCAAGAATGGTCATAAAATGGGGTAAAACTCACTTAATAAATGTCTCACTTAACAACAGAAATGTTGGGCTCAATTGTGGTCGTAAGTCAAGGATTACCTGTACAGAGACATCCAGTGTTTTTCACGCATCCTTTTAAAGTGCCGACTATACTCTCATTGGTGATCACAGCTAATTCACCACTCTTGAATCTGATAAATTCCACTAATGATAAGGAGATTGAGGTATTTTTACTCAATGATACCCAGAGTATCAAAGGAAGTAGCAGATTTTTTATTTATGCCCTTAGTGTAGAGCACCTATTGGGTGCCCTCAATAAATTGTTAATTTTATAGGGTTTCTTCCTTTTATATATGTACACATTGTTATATACAGTATGTATGTATTAATGGTGAGCTGTATTTTAAATTTTATGACTTGGTCTTAGACCAGGGGTGTCAAACTGCCAGCTAGTGGGCCGGATGCGTCGTGCTGAAACGCCACCCACCCCATTGCTGGCAATGGAAAAAAAGTCACGATACATCATGACACATCACATGACGTTGCGAGTTTGACACCCCTGTCTTAGACTATAAATAAATACAATCAATAATCAGGCAAACTTTGTACAACTGGTATATATAAAACCTGTCATTACAAAGCTTATATTATACCAGGCTCAAATTCTGGAATAAAACAACGTTTAGCATAAGAGAGCTGTTAATTTGTATTTGTTGCTAATAATGCTGTCAACACATAAGATGTTAAAATGATGGTGAATGGCTGATGACATATGCTCCTTGTCCTGACACAGTCTTGCTTTTAGCAATCCATCAAATTCCAGAAATTCAAACTGAGCAGTATTTTTCCCCCTCATAAAATGACTTGTGCTGTCAAATCCTCATTGAAATCATCCCTTTAAAAGTTGATGCCATTGCTGTCATCCTGCTGACACTTGATTGGTTGATTATATTTATATTTTACCTTTATAACAAAGTACAGTGCTTACATGAGAGCTGCTTGAAAGTAAGTATCAGCAAGCAAAGAATTCTGGATCTGATGCTGTTTGTAAAACCCAGGTTCGGTCCACCAGGAATTCTTCATAAAGCTTTCCTAGGTCTGTGACAAGCAAAGGCTTTTTACCCCTTTCTGAATTTGTGATTTATGTGTTATTAACAAGGAGCTAGAAATCAATTATCCAGTGAAACATTTTCTTCCTAATGTCTGATGATGGATACATAAAAGGGTATGAATATCTGTGCATTTATATTAAACATAATATATGTTATACTTTGCTATATCCTTTGCTACATTTTTCAACTGGTAGAATGATATATTAACTCTTGTTTGGGAAAGTTCCATTTCAGTACACAAATGATTGACTATCAAACCTGCAGGCATCAATATAAAAACTAGCTAACCACACTAAGTCCTCAGACATAATTTACTGTACTTAAAGAGGAAAAGGAAACAAAAAGTGATTTAAAGGAATAGCTCATGCAAAAATGTAAATATGTATTTGTATGTGCATGTATGTGTGTGTGAATGAATGAACGAATGAATATTTTAGAGAAAATTAGACAAAATTCATTAGAAATACCTTGACTAAAAGCAAAGAAGCTACTTGGATAAGCAGCAAAATATTTCAAACCAAAAAGAAAAGAAATCCAGTTGCCATGATTCAACCTCCAGAATTTGACTAAAAGACAGAAATGTGAGCCATTAAAGATTCTGTTCAAATGTTGACATGTTGACATGAATTCAAATATTTGTGTCCTGATTGCTGTTGTTTTAACCATTCAGTCATGTCTGATTCTTAGCAACTTTATAAGCAAGTGCTCTTCACGTTATCCTGTCAAGTACAGCTTCTTTCAGGTGTTGGATGTTTATCTTTGCATCAGTTTTTATATTACCAAACCAGCATGATCTTGGCTGTCTCCTTCTTCTTGCTCCACTAACCCAGGGGTAGGGAACCTTGGCTCTTTTATGACTTGTGGACTTCAATACCCAGAATTCCTGAACCAGCTATGCTGACTCAGGAATTCTGGGAGTTGAAGTCACAAGTCATAAAAGAGCTAAGGTTCCTTACCCATGCACTAACCATTCCTATTATTGACTTCTCCAATTAATTTGCACATGTGACATGGCCAAAGTAAATCAGTCGTAGTCTTGTGATTTTGGTTTCTAATGATGTGGCTGCAACTATCTTTAACAGTAAAGCCTTTTAAACAGATTCAGTTCTGATTTCTTTACCACTAAGCTGTGGCCTTTCCAAAAGCAAGAGCCTCTTCTAGATACAATCAGAGCATGAATAATCATTTTAGACTTTGCCAAACTTCCTTGTTTGATAACAGATGGTTATGGATGGAGCAAAAACTGGAATGGTACCATTTCTCTCATTGCGCAACTGTGTGATTACAAAGATAATTATTTCTGAACAACAGATCAGGAAGCGTACAGTGGGAATGGGTTAATTTAGACTAATGCTCGGATTGTTTCTCTCACTCCAAAGTTCTCCAATTGGTTTCTTCCCTTCTTCCAAATTCTAAATTCTTGTATTTTGCAATACAGATTTCCATGTGCAGGACTCCCAATCCAGGGGTGAATAAAGGGTTGTATTTTATACTACAATTGTTAAACAATACATGGACTAAAAAGCTTCCAGAATGAAAAAAAGTCAAATTCCTATATTTTATGGAAAAAATACTGTAGTTATGAATGGGAGCAGAAACACCATTGCTAGGTTACAAAGAATGATTTGTATCACAATTATACATTTCAACCCTGAATCTATAATTAGCTTATTACAAATTTAGGCAAAACAGGGTTTTTTCACGCTGTTTATTCCTTTCATACACAGTCTGATTTAATTTTGAACATAATAAATTCTATCAAAAATTGTCATGTTACTTTCACATAGCCACCTTATATGTCTGTTTTCAGAGATAAAACTGATCTCAAAATGCAAACTAAAAATATCACATGTCAAGTTAAGGAGAAAGTTGTTGCAATGCCATATGGTAATTTATACCTCATTGTCACTTGAAACATGATATGCTGGAAAATTGATGCAATTCTTTTGTCACTTTCTTCAATGCTTTTGGAATAAGATTGACTCCACCTGACTTGTCAGCAAAAAATAAAAAAAATAAAGAAATGTTAATCTCCAATAGGATTATATATATATCTCAGGATTGAACTGTGGAGTTCTTGGTGCTGTCTGAACTTGGTTGTTTGCAGAAGCTTCTTTACCCGACTAGGTAACATCATCAGTACTAGACAATGTGGGGTTTACATCCTGTTTATTTACAGTCATGTATACTGCCAATATTGATGGGGATGTGATTTTCTCCTTGGTAGTTCCTTGATCAGAGCACTGTTTATCAACTTTATCAAAAAATGCGTGCCCATCCAACCCAATATATGTCAAAAACATCTCAGAAACCACCAAAAGATCATTACAACCACATGGCATCACCATAGCACACAAATGAACTAAAGCCCTCTAAAACATTCTAAGACCCAGCAGCTCTACAAAAAAAACCCAGGAGTCATCTACAACATTAAGCAGGAGACCCTATACCATTTCAGACAAATAGTTATCTAGTCTCTTCTTGAAAGCCTCCAGTGATGGGGCACCCACAACTTCTGAAGGCAAGTCATTCCACTGATTATTCTCACTGTTAGGGAATTTCTCCTTAGCTCTAGGTTGCTTCTCTCCTTGATTAGTTTCCATCCTTAGCTTTTTGTCTTGCCTTCTGTTGCTTTTGAAAATAGTTTGACCCTTTCATTTTTGTGGCAGCCCCTCAAATATTGGAACATTGCTATCATTTCTCCATTAGTCCATCTTTTCACTAGACTAGACTTACCCAATTCCTGCAACCATTCTTCATATATTTTAGCCTCCAGGCCCCTAATCATTTTTGTTGCTCTTCTCTGCACTCTTTCCAGTCTCAATATATTTTTTATATTGTGGTGACCAAAACTGGATGCAATATTCCAAAGATGGTTGTACTAAGATTTTGCAACAGGGTACTAATACTTCACCTGATCTTCATTCTATCTCTCTGTTTGTAGGATTGCATTGACTTTTTTGGCTCATATTTAAGTGATTGTTCACTTGGACTCCAAGATCCCTCTCACAGTTACTGACATTAAGCTAACTTTTACGTAGTCTGTGGTCTGTACCTGAACCTGTACAGTTGGTTTTTCTTGCCTAAATGTAAAGCGTAAGTGTAAAACCTTGCTTTTATCTACATTGAATTTCATTTTGTTAGATGGAGTCCAGTGTTCAAGTCTGTTGAGATCCTTTTGGATCCTTGGATCCTTTTGGAACTTGAGCCTATCTTCTGGGATGTTGGCTATTTCTGCCAGCTTAGTGTCATCTGCAAATTTATGAGTTCCCCTTCAATTCCCTTGTCTAGTTCATGAAGATATTGAAGAATACTGGGCCTAAAATGGAACCAGGGGGTACCCTACTGCTTATTTCCCTCCACGTGGATATAGTTCCATTGAGTATTACATGTTGAGTATGGTTTGTCAGCCAGTTACAAATTCATCTGGTGGTGATGCTGTCTAGCCCACATTTTTCTAGATTATGGTCTACTTTGTCAAATGCCTTACTGAACTGTATACTATATCCACAGCATTTCCCTGTTCCACTAATTTAGTCACTTTGTCAAAGAATGAAATAAGATTTGTTTGGCATTATCTGTTTTTGACAAACCCATGTTGACTTCTGGTTATAACTTTGTTTGCTTCTAAGTGTTTGCAGATTTGTTGTTTGATTATCTTTTCCAAGATCTTCCCAGGTATTGATGTGGGGCTGATTGGTCTGTAATTTCCTGGATCTGTTTTTTTTCTCGTTTTTTGAACATGGGAACAACATCAGCTGTTTTCCAGTCCTCAGTGCTCCAAGAACTTTGAAATATGTGGTTCAAAGGTTCTGAGATCACGTCTGCCAGTTCTTTCAAAACTCTGGGATGTAATCCATCAGGACTCCGGTGATCTGAATTAGTCTAGAGCTGACCCGTGTTTTCTTACCTTATTTTTGCTTACTTTAATTTGCATTCTGTACCTGTCTTTTACAGTTCTGTTTTGGTAAATTGGGTTGTATTTTCTTTTTGTGTGAAGACAGATGCAAAGAATGAATTAAGCAATTCTGCTTTTTCTCTCCTGCCTGTTACTTCCTTGCCAGCAAGATGTTCAATGATAAAAGAAGATAACTATATAAAATTACTGAATCAAATAAAACTGGACCTGGAAAAATGGAAAAACTTGCAAATGTTAGGAAGAATTGCTATGGTGAAAATGAATATATTACCAAAAATGTTGTTTTTATTCCAAATGATACCTATAAAATTAGAGAAATTTTTTTTGAAGACAAATTCACTAATTTTGAAATTTATTTGGCAAGGAAAGAAAGCTAAAATCAAATTGAAAAGTGTTACAAGAAGCTAAGGAAAATGGAGGTTTTAGCTTACCAGAGTGGGTTTTATAATATCAAGCATCTGTACTAACACGGGTAAAAGAATGGGTAACTCTTAGAAATAAAAGGTTGTTATATTTGGAGGGACATGATCTACAACATGGTTGGCACGCTTTCTTATGGTATGGGAAAAATAAAATTCATAAGTATTTTCAAAACCACTGTATTAGAAATGCATTATTACTAACATGGGAAAAAATAAAATGTAAAATATACTTGAAAATCTCAGGATGGCTTTCAACAATGAAAGCATTTGTACATCCAAACTTAGTCAGTTTCGAGAAAATCTGGACATACAAAAATATTCTAAATTCTTAAGGGAATTTAAAATCTAAACAAGAGATGGAAAATCAGGGTATTGATCTATCATGGTGGCCATATTTACAAATGCAAATTAGATACAATAAATATTTTAAACTATACGGATTTTAAAAAGAGCAGACCTTGTTTGATCAGACATTATTAACCTCTGATGAGAAATTAATTAAGAAAATCTATAATTTTTTATTGAATTTGAAAATGGAAAATGAACAAGTTAAAGAAACAATGATAACATGGGCAAAGAATTTGGGATACAATATAGATTTAGACAAATGGCAAAATCTGTGGGAAAGAAACTATACATTGACAATGTCAACTTCTTATAAAGAAAATCTGTATAAAATGTTTTATAGGTGGCACTTGCCACCAGCAAGATTAGCAAAAATGTTTAAAAATATGTCAGATAGATGTTGGAAATGTAAATACAAATCAGGTACTTATCATGTATGGTGGACATGTGTTAAAGTAAAGAGATATTGGACAAAAATACATACTTGGCTAGAAAGGATGTTGGGAAAACATGAAGATTTTAAACCTGAACTTTTTTTATTAGGTATAATGCCAGAAAAGATTGATAAACAAAGCATATATTTGATTCTATATGTGATAAAAGCGGCAAGAATCATATTCACACAACATTGGAAAAATGAAGAAATACCACCAGAGGAAGAAATAATTAAAAAAATACTAGAATGTACGGAAATGGACAGACTTACTTTGAGGTTGAAAGAAAAAGAAGAAACAGAATACTATCAAACTTGGGACTTATTTTATAAATGGCTGGAGAAAAGAATAAAGGATTAGCAATTAAATTTGTATTAGTGAATGATAAATTCAAACAACACATTTGTTGAACAAGTACTACTGAACTGTATGAAAAAAATAATGAACACTTAAAAAAAAGTAGGTACATCTGATGAAACACTTAACATTCAACCAACTTTTTGGTATTATGTCATTTTTTGGGATATATCATAAATACAATAAACTTATTCCAGGGATTTATACAAACAAATCTGGGAACATATCAAGATACTGATTAGTTATCTTTATTATCTTCAATTAAATTATTTTTCACCTCTTAGTATATATTTACCCTAGTGGTGTCATAAACATTGATTTTAAGATTTTTCATTTGGCACTTATTGCCATGGTAACCAGCAATTTAGGAAAAAAATACGGCACACAGTAAAAGACACATTTTTGTATTCTTCTTGGATGACATAATATGGTTTGGAATTGTATGAGACACTTTCAATGTTATATTTTTAGCAACTGGTTTAGATCTAATCTGTTCCGCTGTCAGAGAAATTGCTTTATTCTTAGTATCTGATCCAAAGCATAGCTGACTGGATCATTTTTGTCAAACAGGGACCTTGACAGAATGGTATTTGTTAGGCATATTGTAGACAAGTGAAATGCAACTGACCTAGAGATATGCTGGATAACCTGTAAGAATTTACATTTCATTCATTGTTACATTACAAGGAGAAGTATCATACAGGTGGTTAAGTATCATACAGGTGGTTAGTGCATATTGTCAGGGACAGAATTAAAGAGAAGAAGAAAATCCATTAGAAAATTATATTTGGTAGGCGAAGAACTCCATCCTGACTGCCTTCAGAAGACTAAGAGAAATCTAGATTGGGAAACTGGGTTTCAGTTTCAGTTTCAAAGCCTTTTTCACCCAAACTTAACAAATGAGGAAGTGGACCTGATTTAAACACAGATTCTTTGAAACACTGTAAATAATCTTTTCCACAAGTGAATCTATCATCATAGAGGTTTTATATTGTTTCGTTTTATATTTTGAGTTGAATCAATTCGCACATTCAAGTCTCAATTATCAAGAAATCTCTATCCATTGTGAGACAACTGCTGATATAAAATAAATTCAAGAATGAATGAATATGCTAGAATATGCCTAGGAAAGCTCTGTATCAAGGATTCTTGAATATTTTGAGCAGTGTTGTAGGAAAGGAAATGATCTTATATTACTGAGATAATCTTAATTAATAACTAAGGTAAACTATGTTGCTGAAAGTTAGCTGGTGGGCTGTGGCAACCAACCAGCTGAGATTTTGCAATGCTCTGTTACTGTTGGTTATAGCACAAGCATGTGTATGTGTGTGTGTTGTGTACCTTCAAGTTAGTCTTGACTCCTGCCAAGATGATGGAGAAGATGTTGTTTTTGGCACCATTTTTTAGAAGTGGTTTGCAATTGCCTAGTAATTAAATTGGGATTGGAACTCCTGGTCTCCTGATTTCTCGCCTAGAGCCTTTAGCTAGTACACAGTGTCAAATTGGCCCTCATAGATAAGTATTTTCATAGGCACATACACATATATAATTATGAATATATTTACTCATGAATATGGATGATAAGCAAGCCAAATTAACTCTAGCATCTGGACATGCCGAAATAAAAATATGTGATTAGAAAAAGTTTACTAGGTTTATGGAAATGAGTTTACCAACCCAAACATACAAACCCAGGAATGGGCAATTTTCTGGCCATCAGTGTTATGAGATCCCAACTTTCTTCAATTGCAGCCAGCATCAATAATGACAGGAACTCTGGCCTTCTTTTGAGAGACAATCATTTGTTTAAAAATAAATAAGTAGCTTCAAGTGCAAAATTGCTGAGAGATGTTCAACACTGTTACCTCTGTATCATGGCAAAACAGGAATTGCAAGAAGCTTTGTTTCATCAGCAAGAATGTTGCTTTAGGTCAGTAGGTTAATCCCTCCTGACTTCTGTACAAGTTTCAGGGTTAAATTTCCATACCATAACCAATCTTGGTAATAAAGACTTTGCTGGCAATGGACAAGAGTTATGTCTCATGGGTATACAGTTTGCAATACATAATGCCTTTTTAGCCTCTGGAAGAACAGCGGCTATATTGATTAAAGCCTTTAATTAAGAAAGACATGCACTACTTAAAATATTTTTTAAAGAGAACATTAAAAACCTGTAAAATATATCTATAAAGTAGCAGTGACTGCAAGTAATGGGAATAAAATATTTGCTTCAGTGCTTCGGTCAGCAGATCCTGGTCTCATCCATATGTTTCAGTATAGCAAGTCTAAGTTAGGCAAAACTTTAGGTACTTAATCCTTGTGCAAACATATTAATATATTTATTAATGAAAATATTATCAAAAATAATAGAAATATGGTGATAGTGCACTGAAGTGTTTGAACTACAAAATAAATGGATTCATATATAATACTAATGCACCCATTTAGCTCTAATTATTATTTTACAATGCATAGGTTCATATCACACATTAAACCAAACTCAAACAAACCATTACAGCACAGTTGAAAGCATCTGGATTATAGAGAGCTATATATTTTGAGGGGTATTTTATCATCAACATTATTTCAAATAATGGTGTTATGGGGAGAAATATTAAGCACTGGCTGTTGTTTGTTTCCACCAAATAATGTAGAAGATAAATGAGGTTAGAACTGTGCACTGGATAACATTCCTCGGGTTACACAGAAGACTCTTCTGCTTAAAAAGTCTGCCAACATATTTCTGGATTAGTTAGTAATAATAATAATAATAATAATAATAATAATAATAATAATAATAATAATAATAATAATAATAATAATGATAAAGTTGGAAGGGACCTTGGAGGTCATCTAGTCCAACCCCCTGCTCAGGCAGGAAACCCTATACCATTTCGGACAAATGGCTGTCCAGTCTCTTCTTAAAAACTTCCAGTGTTGGTGCATTCACCGCTTCTGGAGGCAGGTTGTTCCACTGGTTAATTGTTCTAACCGTCAGGAAGTTTCTCCTTAGTTCTTGGTTGCTTCTCTCTTTGGTTAGCTTCCACCCGTTGCTCCTTGTCCTGCCTTCAGGCGCTTTGGAAAGTAGCTTGACTCCCTCTTCTTTGTGGCAGCCCCTGAGATATTGGAACACTGCTATCATGTCCCCCCTCGTCCTTATACAAATGCTGAACTCAGAAGTGCAAAGGTGGCACAGGTAGTCCTCAATCTATGTCTTCAATTGAGCCCAAGATTCATGTTGCTAAGTGAGAAATTTGTTAAGTGAACTTGGTTCCATTTTATGACTTTTCTCATCACATTTGTTCAGTGAATCCCTGCAGTTCTTAAATGAGTAAACTGGTTGTTATGTGAATCTGGTTTCCTCATTGACTTTGGTTGTCAGAAGGTCGCGAAAGGGGATCACATGACTCCAGAGCACTGCAACTGTCATAAATGTGAGTCAGTTTTCAAGCATTCGAATGTAAATCACATGACCATGGTGGTCATATATGTGAAAAAGGGTCATAAGTCATTTTTTCCAGTGCCACTGTAACTTCGAATGGTCACTAGATGAACTGCTGTTAAGTCAAGGACTACCTGTATAAGCATGATCTCTTTTTCTTGTATTCATTGGGCTAATTTTACAAGATAATGAAGCAAAGTAAATCATATCTATCCATTGTTCAGCACATAATTAAAAAAACACTCTTGGAAGCAGTTACAGAAAATCTATCTTGGTACTTCCTAATGGTAGCGGACTGGAGTTAATTTCAAATATAGCACATATTTCCCAGTATTTCCTTCACCGAATAATACTTTATTAAACCCTGCTCATTTCACCCTTTTCATTATTAAGTGCACCAAATTGCAAACCACTGAATTAATCCCAAGCTTTCTACAATTAGATCACATATGGTGTCTGAAAACACAAAAGATTATTTGATTATTATTTTCATACCTCAGACCTCAAAGTGTAAAATCTACCACTCAATCCCCACTGAACACAGTTATCTCCTTCCAGAAGCTGTTGTGTCACGTCAAAAAGTTTTGCTTAGCTTTTGCGGTTCTACAAAATCCTGCACTTTCTGACTTAAAGAAGTGCAAATTATGATCACAATAAATATGGCTTAGCATAAGCTGTCATTTTTTTTCTGTCAGCCTGATCAGGTAGACCAGATAGGAAACACACCTAGATAAGTTCATTATATTTTATTATAAAGCTATTTTACTTTAACAGAATCTTGCCAGTCTGAAAGTAGAATTCTTCTGCTGTCTTTTTTAGAGCTCAAAAAATAGGGAGGATCCCTTCTGAGCTTCTTGCTCTGTCCACTATCCAGCTGCGGGCTATGTTGTCTCTTATCTGACCATTCTCTAAATAGCATCTCTTTGCCCCATCTCCCAAGGTCTTTCATACATATCATTACAGTTTTTTAATCCGAAAGGTGCTTTTTCACAAGGCAACTGGACTTTCTTGTTTTTGTTTGAAGACATTTTGTTTCTCATCCAGGAAGTTTCTTCAGCTCTGACTGGATGGTGGGGAATGGAAGGATTTATACTCCTTGCAGGCAGCTGGTCATTTGCATTGTTTTAGAGAGTTGTTGAGGCCACCTGGAGGTTTATTTATGTCACCAGGATCACCTGAATGGTGCAAATGGGTGTGGAGCCATTCTTGGAACTGCTGAAAGCAGTTTCTGAGCTGAAGAAGCTTCTTGGATGAGAAGCGAAATGACTTCAGACAAAAACAAGAAAGTCCAGTTGCCTTGTGAAAAAGCACCTTTGGGATAACTATGACCTGGAGGACTGAGAATCTTCATAGACATTATAGTTTCTTATTTAGTTGAAATATTTTTTTAATATCATGTTTTTAATATTATGACTTTGGACCCATCACCCTTTCTCAGCCCAACCTGCCTCACAGGGTGGTGGCTGTGGGAAAAATAGGAGGAAGGAGGATTAGGTATGTTTGCCACCTTGAGTTACTTATAAAAATAAATAAAGCGGGATATAAATCAGTAAAATTTGGATTTTATCTTAGGAGTGTCTTTACAAAAGTAATATGTTTAGAAATAAGTAAAAATATACACATGCATTGCTTCCTACCTGCCATCTGGTCCTTATGGGCAATTTTAAAAAATCAATATGGTAGCCATATTCATTGACTTTTTTTTTTAATCTTTTCCTACAAAAATTCTTTTTAACCTCCTAGGAGAAATTGGTAGACTAGACAGGCTTTGTGAAAATATTGATAGAGCAAGGAAGATAATGGGGGAAAAGAGGGCAGATTTGCACTTTGCAGTAGCCTATATGACATTGATAGATTTCTACTTCCTTCTCCATCCAACTTTTTGCCACAGTAAAACAGGACATGTTTTTAATAAGGCACTTAAGTGGAGTACTTGGTTGGTTTGCTGCAACAGAGCAGTAATTTAAAATCAGACCACTCAGGCAACTTCTGTAAAGCAACACAAATAAAAGCTGCAAATATCTCTAAAATTAAAATTTAGAAGTTTATAAAAAAACATTTCCGAAACTATTACTGAACATCACAAAATAATCAATTAGGAGTGGGAGTGAACTGATATTGCAGATTAAGAATGACATTTTCTATATACTTCGGTGACAATAAATCTCAGAAAAATAATTGAGACTTACTCCTGAGTAAACTTATATAGTCTGAACTTGAAAGATTATTGAGAAATTCTCACTTTCATTTCATTTCCCCTTGTGTAGACCTTTTCTTAAAGCAACATTTGTTAGCCATTTGAACATTTTGTTCTCCTTTGCTTTAGGGTTTTTTCATTTTCAGTTCAAGTGCCAAATGACACAGAATAAATCACATACAGTAATTGAAGAGGGTCATTTAACTAATTTGGGTCCAATCCTTTGCTCATGGACATCATGAACATTTCAGATGTTTATCTTCCGTATGAATACGTTTAGTAAGGGGCACTCATAACTCCTTTGGGTTACGGGTTCATTTCATTGTCACACAACTCTTTCAATATTCATTTGGAGTCTGCCTTCTTAGTAATTTAAATCCATTATTATATGTCTGCAATTTGTGCAAGAAGATAATACAGGTACTGACCTTCTTTTTTGTGACAATCTCTGAACAGTCCTATTCTTTTTCTCAAGTATTGTCTTCCCAAGGCTAAATATTGCTAAATCTTTCAGTCTCCTGACAAAGTTTTGCATTTGTCTTCTGGTTCTGACATGAGCAATTTTCCATTTGTTTCTTTATTTTTCATTCTGCTACATTAAACTTTCATATAACCTATCAGGATGGTATTGAATTTTATTTCTGTCTTCTTTAATATTACATGTTGTCAACTCTTAGTGATCACGTAGACAGATTTTCTCTGTGACAGTCTGTCCCTAACTTGGTCATATTTTAACTGTGCATACATTGCCATTGTAACTGATTCCATCCACCTTGCTGCTGGTCATTTCTACTTTTCTTTCCTTCCACCTTTCCTAGCATCAGAGCTTTCTCCAGAGAGCTAGGGCTTTGCATAATATGTCCAAAGTAGGAAAATTGTTATATTAGATTGGCCACCCAAATTTGTTTCATTCTCAAATGTAACTTCTTCCTCCATGACATTAATAAAAACGTTGAAGAATACAGGATCCAGGATTGAACCTTATAGTACCCCACTTGATATTTCAACAGGAAACTGCCGATGAAGACTCTTTGAATGCAATATCATCTATGGAGAGATTAACAAGTTTCAAGTCATACACATATGATGCTGCCTCATGCCAAGTTTGCTTCCAGATCTTTTCAACGAACAATCTGCACAGTTAATTGGGATAATTTTATGAAGAATCCAGATGACATTCCCATCACTTAGTCATCAGCTTTCTTTTTATCTTCGTCTTTTTGGGACTAAATAATTTGCTTAGTCAGAAAGACCTGCAACAGAATCATGCACTTCTGAATTTGTGAATTCAGGGTTCTTTAGACATCAATAGTAATGCTCATCCTCTTCTTTGCTCCCTTTTTTGCCTTTTGTTGAACACCTGAATTATGTCCCCAAGAGTATTATGTAGTCCCAATAAAATGTTTAACAAAAATTCTGAATGGCCTGAATGTATTTATTTACAGGACCTATATGACTGCCTATCTCCTACAATGACTCTAGGCAGCTCACAACAAACAAAACAAAGATAAAAAACATAAGTATCCTTTTCCCCAGCTCTCTGGAAAGCTGAAAGGGTAGAGAGCCTTTGATCTCAAGTGGGAGGCTGTTCCATAGAACTGGGGCAGCCACCAAGCAGGCCTGTTTCCAAAGGTCCATCAAATGCCAACATTTAAGGGAGAAAACCCAAAGCTCATTCACCCTATGTAATCTAGAAGGACAGATATATAACCTTAGGGAGAGGCAGTCTCACAAGTAACCTGAATGGATATTTGCAAATTTACAAGCGATTTAAAAAAAAAGGAAAAGCGATAGAAAAATGGAAAAGAAAACCATTTTACTGACACTGGGTTTCCTATAACTTTTAATATTAGTGCTGAGCTTTCTGTATGAAGAGTACAGATCATGAAAATGTCCTCTTTTAAACAGCAGTGCGAAGTTTAATACAGGTAGTAAAAAGTCACACTTATCATGTATGCAGTACAGTGGCACAACTAGTAAAAACTAGATTGCACCTTTATTATTTTACCAAGGGTCATTAGACAGGTGGATCCAACTACTGGATAATTTCTCTTTTGCTAGGTGGAAACAAGGTTTCAGATACGGAACATTTTGAACAACTGAACAAAGCACCAGCCAGTTACTTAAAAGAATATGGTTTTCTCCTATCCTCTACATGTTATAAGCTTAGAACAATGCAGGAAGAGAAAGGGAAAGAAAGTATAAGGAGAAACTGAATAACAACATACAGGCAAGAAGCTAATGTCATCTCCTGCCAGTTTTTATTGAATTCTGAACCTATTTTGAAATGCGATGGTTATTGCATTCCCTTGTATTTTCTATATTCCTAAAAATTGTTCCTTTAATCCTTTTCTTGGTAATTTCCCTTTTATAGTTAGAGATTTCATTACATAAGTTTAATAAGAATATTTTTATTAGAAGCTTCCCCACATTGAAGGCTGCAGAATTGTACAGCTACCTTTTCTGTTTCAAGCTTAGCACAATTCTTTGTATTTCTGGGCTTCTAGAAGGAAGATCATAAGCTACTTCCTTCCTTTCTTTTCCCTAAATCTGGTCTCAAAAAAAGAAAACCTTGGTAGAAGGGTCAAAACCTTGTTAGTTGTGCAGACTAGAGTGTGTCAGGAGATTTGGTCCTGATGATGATGTTATCCATTCAGTCATGACTGAGTCTTGGTGATTCTAGGGGCCAGGTCTCTCCACATCTTCTTATCTTGCACTGCTTCTTTGAGTTTTTCTGTACTTTGGCTGGTGTCAGCTTTGATGGTGTCCAGTCATCATGTTCTTTGAGGGCCTGGTTTCCTTTTACTGCTAACCCTTCCCAACATACAGTAATTGCTTTCCTCAGTGAATTCCCTCACATGAGATGGCCAACTAGATCAGCCCTGCTAGTTGCAGTCTATCATATTTCCCATTTACTGGGGAACTCTTGTAAGAAAGGGTTTACCAAAGATATTTTAAATTACTATCCTTTTTCAGTTTGGAAACAGTGTAGCTAATACTTTCACATGTCAGATAAAGAGTCTTTTAATGTGAGCAACAAGTAATACCTTCCTTCTAAAGAAACAATCTTCCCGTTTTTAAATCAGTTTTGTAGGTAGGTCTCCTTTTAGTAAAATGGAGGTGCTAAAGCGGTAATAATAAAGATCCAAGAACATAGCAGAGGTTAAAATTCATCGCTATTGGAACAATTTTGGGACGTTCTTGCCTTAATGAAGGAAAGGGGTAGATGGAGATAATATGTGATTTTAAAAAGATGTATAGGCCTACATCAATAAGGAAACAGGTTTCTAGGCATTTTAAATAACAAACTCAATTTTTTATAAAAAATATATCAAATATTTTTCTGTATTAACCTTGTCTTTTCCCATAAGAATAAAGCAACATAGCTTATTTTTATTCTCATTTTACAGATAGAGTCCTGAGCAAGATTTGTCAATCATTAAAACTGGGGAGACAGCTGAGATTCTTCTCAGTTTCCAAAATCAGCAAGTTTTCTCCTGGATAATAGGAGATGGACAGATGTCAGTTTTTCAGTTCAGAATTTGCAAGAAAAATCTAGTTTCTCAGGAGGTATGCAGAGAAGAAGGGGCAACGTGTTCCTATTAGTTCCTTCTTGTTGCTGACATAATTCTTTTGATGGGCAGTGTGGACTCCTGGCTCTTCAGGGAAAAGGGAAACTTTATTCTTTGTGACCCTATGATTCAGTCTATAATTAAATCCCCCCTCCCCATCTTTCCATTAATAATAAGAGTTTTCAAAGGAATGTCTCAGGCAAGTCTGTGTATCGAGTGGAGGATTTGGGTTCTAGTTAGCATGCAGAGATGTAGTTCCCCGGAGGTTACAAGTGGCAGGCTCTGTCCAGTATTTTAAGCTGCAGCATGTTTGGTGAGAGGAATGGAGGGGGAGAAGAAGGGAGGGGAGGGAGAGACTGCAGTGACACTGCTTTCCCTGGGCTGGCTGAAGCATCTCACTGGTGACAGGCCTGGAAGCACGTGGCTACGTCATGAAAGCCAATCTCTCAATGCAAATTTCAACTCCTCCTACTCCCGGTTGAATGCCTGTAACTCATATCCAAGGCTCAGGAGCAAAATCCAGTTTGTGTGAGTGCATGCGTGTGTGTGAGAGAGTGTGTGTGAGTGTGTGTGTATGTATCTTTCTCTCCCTCTCTCTCTCTCTCTGCATGTGCAGGGAAGATAGAGAAATTTCTAATGCAAGCCGGTCTTGGGCGAAGCAGAGAGAGAGAGAGAGAAGGAAAGAGAAGAGAGCTGCCTCCGTTGTGTATATGTTTGCCTGCGTGCTAAGGGCTAAGCTTTGCATCTGTTGTGCAGCCTGACTGGGAACTGCAGGTGCCACACAATTGCATATGTCACTGAGATGATTTGATGGTAAAATCAGCACTTTCCGAGTGGAGCATCTGCTTTCATCCATCAGACTTGAGGTAGATGGTGGTGGTAGTACTGGCTGCGTGTTCTCTCTTCCAGGGGCTGCACCATGGCTATCTTTTAGTAGGATGCATCCTGTTTTGGCTTTGTTCTGCAGATCCACCCATCCTCCTAGCCATCAAGTAACAGGCAATGGTGTCTTCTTTGGGGATCTTCTCTTCTTTACTGTTGTCTCGGGTTAGTTTTTGGCCTTGGCTGGAATCTCATCGCCTCATGTCTTGGTTGGCTTCGATCTGAAAGGGAAGAAACAGACAGAAAGGAGAGGATCTATGTCTTTTTTTTTCCTTCCACAGTTTTGGGTGATAATCCACCGTCATTCTGGAGGGGAAATAACGGTTCACTCTGGCTGAAAAACGCATCCGTTGAGAAGTCTGAAAGAAAGAAACCACGTGAGGGAAAAGGGGGGAAAAACCCCGGGAGATCAAATTTATTATTTTTTTTCCCTTTGTTGTTGTCTATGATAAAACTGGTGCACCTTTTGAGGAGAACTGATCTCAATTTATTATTATGCAACAACCACAAGGGTCTCATCTATCTCAGGGTGTATAAGCGCTGGATTGCTTTTCGCCCAAATCAATGTGGTTTCTTTGGAACATTTTCAGCAAAGGATCGCATATGCTGCAGTGTCTTTGTGGCAAGAGTCTTAAGAAAAACAAGAACCCAACTGGTAAGCAGTACATTACATCGTGTTGTTTTTCCTTTGTATTACTGTCTGTTGCTTGCTGAAGGCAGATCTGCAGTCCTATTGAGGGGAAACTGAGGGAAATGGAGTTAGGCCAGTTTCGACTTGCATGTGTGTTCCACTGTGTGGAAACAAGTAAGGGTCAGGTTGGACAAGATTAGACAGATCTGTTTGGACTGTGTTGAAGTCATAAATACAGAAATTTAGATCACTAGAAGATGAAATTGTACCATGCTGCTGAATCGAACCTCCCCCTCAACCCATGGGTGCAGTTAGTTTTCAGAAGAGAGGCCTTGCTTCTGTACTCGTACAAGCCTGTGGCTTATAGGTGCATCCAAGGGCTTTGTGAGACTTTTGGTACAACTTTCAAACAACGTTTGTGTTTCAAAAGTAGGTGAAGTGATGCTTTCAAATCCAGCTGTGCATTCTTCAGCAGCCCTTCTCCATCCCTAGCTGGTGGCAGGGTCAAAGGAGGTACTTTCAGGGAGCTTGTGCCTGTAGAAAGAACTAAGGAAACATCCAACCACTGAACAAGAGTATAGCAGAGGGGTGTGTGTCTGCATGTGTGAATGTGCCTTGACAGGCTTCCTCTTTGCCTTGCCGCTCAGATAAAAATGGCCCTTTTGAATGCCAGCCTGGCTGTTTGCTTTCTGCGTAACAGTCATGCATTCAATGCAAGGCAACTCCAAGAGGGAACTTGCAGGATATTGAAAGAGGGAATGCTGGTGCCCTACAGCTCACTTTCTCCTCCGACCCTTCCCTTTTCCTTTTTTTCTCAACAGAAGAGAGGGAAAAGAAGGGAACAGCATTGACAAATGGCAAAGGCTTGTGCTGGTGGGGAAGCAGGATCCTCCAGCAAGCCCTCCCCCCCTCCCAGTCAGACTTTTCAGTTGTGGGATGGGATACCTCTCTGGGATGGCAGTTGGGGTATCTGCAGTCACTTGCATTCTTTGGAGACAAGCGTCTCCAAAGTGTATGGTACGCCTGCAAAATCAGGGAGAAGGGGAGTGCAGAAGTGGAAAGGCTGCTTAAGCCACGCATGCATTTGTATGTGCATCTTTCTATAGTATGTGTGCGTGTGTGTGTGTGTGTGTGCATGTGTGTGTTGTATTGTCTGCCCTGCAGTGGAAGCTTTTAAGCAAGAGGTTCCTGATGCTGGTACTGCAGTGTAGTACATCACTGGCATGCATTGTCACCCAGCATCAACAAGCTGCAGCAGGACTGGAAAAGCTGGGGCCTACCAGAGTTTGGGACAGTCGCACCAGGGCCGTCTTATTGCCTTCTCGGACTGGAGTGATGCAAAAGGGACAAACTCTGCTTCTCGAGAAAGCCTGTCTTCTCTTTGTCTCCTCCCTCCCTCTCATTCAGTAGTTTCATTTCTGCTGCAGCAAGGAAGCTCCTTTTCAGCAAACTGGGGAGGCCAGAACGCCCCATCCCCACGAAAGGAACCCAGGAGCTGGATGCATGAAAAGCTTCCCTGCAGGACCGACAGTTGCGGGGTGGAGTCAGGGTTTGGGGGGCTGTGCTTCTTGAGACCAGAGGACACCCTCCCTCCCTCCCCCACTGCCAAGCACTGCGGTCTGAGGGACGCATGCTGGTGGTAGGCAACTTTGCCAAAGGCGCAGAGCTACTTTGTGGAGAAGATGCTCCAGTGAAAAACAAAGCCCTCAAAAAGCTTTTGCCCTCACCAGCTCACTTTTGGATTGAGGATGCCAGGCTGTCCCAAACCCCAGCTGAATAAACTTTTGGGGTTTTTCTTTGGTTATGTCTGAAACACAAATCTTGCATGTTTGGGAGGCAGGAAAGAGGCAAAGCAACCAAGGTTTCCCCTTTCCCTTTTCTGAGAGAAAGCATTGTGTGTGGGAGGGGAGTGTGAATTTATGACTGTTTCCTGCTCCTTAAACTCCCCTTCCAGGCACTCCTTCACAGGACTATTGTTTGGATTACTTTAGGGCTTCTTTCAAGAACAATCCTGCTTGTTCTTGGCTTGTTTCTGATACTTCAGCGATGGTCGGAGGCTGGTTTTTGAACTGCCGTGTGGGTATCCCAAGCTTTACTGTTGCAACTTTACTGCATGACAGACTACCTGAAAGAGTAAGATGGAACTGTTTGTCAGAGGCCTTTAAGATTCCTAACTATTGGCCTCTCAATTTGCTTCCCCACATACGGTATATCGTTCGCTGTGTCTTTCCTAAGGGAAATGTAGACCTGGTTTGACTGACATGTGCCATTACAAAACATTTTTGGTTAAGCTTTGTGTTAAAGGAGATGATGGAAATTGGATTGCTTTGAATTAAGTCTGACCAAAGACCTGGCTGGCAGCTGGGTGTCTCTCAACCTCACAGAGTTTGCAAGGCAATACGATGGAAGATGGATATTTTCAGGCTACTGGCTTTCTCAAAGTTGTTGAGTTTCTCTTGTCTCCCTTTCTCTCCTACAAAAAACTTTTGTCCCCCTCCTGTATCCACATGTCCAGCTGTCAAGTTTTGATCATGTGTTTTCTTTCTGATTTCCATCTTCTGTCTTAATAACAACTTTTCAGGCATAGTGCAATTAATCTATAGTTCTGAGGGATATGGCCCAATCAGCATGAAAGCTATAGTTAAGCCGTCCCGAAGGAGCTTTAAGGTGTAGCTTGAATGTGATCTATCATATTTGGCTAACTATGTTTCAGAAGGGTCTAAATAGGTTATAATTTTAAGGTAGAAAGAATTGGCATTATTGTATATGGAATAGCTACAGAGATGGACTCTTCGATACTTTTAGTTTTCTGGCACACCAAAGGACTACCCTGGTTGTAAAGTTTGAAATGCTATAACTCCCGAGAAACCATATAGGACAAATACCATCTTTAGGAACCAACTGGAATGTTTCCCAGAGTCAGAATGCAATCACCGTTAATGATGACTTAAAATGTGTTTTGAAAGCAGCGTTTTCTTTTTGCTCAGTTTTCTTTTGCTGTGCTGTGCGGTGATTGGCTATAAAACTGAGGACTGAAGCAGTTGCTTGCTTTTTCAAAAGAATTTTGGGTAAATGCCAAGGAGTTCTATGAAACAGTAACAGCCACAGAAATTCAGTGGGTTTACTGAATTTGCAGTGTACCATGGACCGACTGATCATCACTTCTTTTTCAAAGGAGTACATATTATTGCATGTAGCTGTGAGACTCTGAAAATGACTTTTTAGCTCTACTTTATATGGTTATCTTGTATTCAACTTAATTCATTGTGTATTGCAAGCAGACTTTTTGTTACAAAAAGCCCTTATTTTATGAAGGCAAAACGATTTTATAGCTTTTAAATTTTGGGTCCATCATGCAAAATAAATATTCTTGTCTATCTAGAAAAAAATGAATCTATGTTAATGTGTGGAATAATTGTTAAATTTTAAATATGAATGGAAATGTATCATAAAAGAATATTGAACAAATTGTGCTTGGAGTTGTTTTATCGCTGATATGGCACATGATTTATATGTAGATTTTTGCCCAACTTTTCTCTTTTATATTTGTTTCCTTCATGAGTTTCCTTTAATTTCTTATTCAGGCCTCTTTGTAATACTTCAAATAGTTGACATGAGACACTGATTTAATTTTAGAAGAGGAGAGAACAACTAATGGCACACTTTGCACCAAAATAATAATAGAAACGTTCAGCTTGTCTCTTTCTAATTTTGACTGTCAAATGTGAGTCTTGAGAAAAAGGTATAGATTCTTAGCATTTTACTAGTGTATATTTAAGGGAAAACTCTTTGGAATTTGTCCCTTAGTACTTTAATGGAAAAAAATAGAATCTCAAGTTTGTATGTCATTATTGTATGTCATTATTAAAGTTGTTTGCCTCAGTCCTTCAATTTCTGCCATCATATTAGTCTTTGTTGTTCTGCATTTTGTCCTTAAGCATTTTCAGAGGAAATGGAAAACTGTAATTTGATATTTAATCAGGTCAATCCTATGTTTCCCATCTTACAGTATTAAGGAACTGTCTGCATGATGATCTTGAATGTCTTGAAATGCTGCTGGGATCTAACTTGCAGACAATATGTACTTGTGCATAATCACAATTGTTGCATTTTAGTAGCTTCTGTTAAAACACCAAAGAATATTGACATTTGCCACTGCAAATTTGCTGTCGGATTATATCTTGCTAATGCATTGTTTCTGTCTTGAATATGGAAATTAACCTGGACTGCATAGGGTTCTACAACTTTGCAAAAATAAGTCTTTCTTACTTTTCAGTTGTTACAAATTCAGAAATGCCTTACTTGCAGATAGTTAAGTATCAGATTTGGTTCAGAAAGGTAGCATTTTTATTTTCTAACACAACCGGAGAGAGAAATGTAACTTGAAGTGGAAACAGGAAAGTGGACTAACTTTTAATAGATTTAGTGATTGTGAAGGTCCTTCTGATGTTTCATCACCATATTTCCTTGTGCTGTATTTAAGGATGGTGCTGGTAGGGCAGTTTTCTTCCATGTTCACCACAAAGAATATGGACTGCCGAATTTGTTATGGAGGGAAGAACGATGTCAAGATGATAGACAGGATGAGAGGCAATGTTATGTTTGCCAGCTAGCTAACTTACAAAGAATAACGATTGAGTTGGAAACAATCATTTTATCTTGTAATACTTTTGAACTCCAACTGGCTAAGGAAGTAAACTTATTTTGCTTTGGTCTGGATTCTTGGCTTGTCTCCCCGTATTAGAAGTCAGTTCTATTCTATCATACAAACCAACCTAATAAATTAGATTTTGTGAACTTGTGAAAATAAAATGTAAAGCATGGGTGAATGGTATATGTTATGTGGGTGAGGGAAGAGAAATTAGGAATGGGAGGAGCATTTCTAGTTTATAGTGGACATCTTGATGGAAAAAGTCTTTACACATAGTTCTGTGTAACTTTGCTGAAGCTGTGTTCTCTCCCAGCCCTTTGCATTTATTCAGATACAAAAAGTGATTTGACAAAAGTCACAAAGGTCTTATATCCAAATCCAACGCCCTGAGACCTAACCAACTCTTATGCATGTTCTTCCTTAATGTGTGGATGACAAAATATATCCATGATCTATATTTAAGGATCCAAATGTACTTTTCAATGTTAATATATTTTTTCATTAGGATTTGTATAGCTTCTGAGTTTAAACTCCTTTGTAGGACTATAGATCTTTGTAGGACTGTGACACACATACAGAAAGAAGAACATAATGTCAGAATCCCTAAAGAAATTACTTTTCAAAAGCTGCTATTTTCCCCAAGTGTGAAACAGCAATGGGCTTGCAGTTTGTTATCTGGGGCAAATATTTGATTTAGATAGGGGAAAAAAGACTTGGCAAAAAAGACTCATCCTTGAGTCATAGCAGAGGATGGAAATCAATTAACTATAATTTAAAATGCAAATGTGAAGATACCCATAATGTATTGTTTGTTTGGATAAACATACATGTCTTCTGCAAGCCATTTTGAGTTCCAGTTAGCCAACTGGGAGTTTTTAGCATTTCTTGCTAATTAAACATTAATGGAGCAATAGGCAATTAATGAAATAGTAATAAATAGCTGAACACCGGGCATGGAGGTTATGATGCAATCTGTATGTTTTTTTTTCCAAATCATCCCCAATATGATTTATTTCTGTCCTGTTTTCCCCAGCTTTGTTCCTACCTTTGCGAATTGTAAATGTCTGTAGGGCTTCTCTTTGGACTGTGGTATAAAACGAAAGCTGGAGGCAAGCAATGTCTTGATAAAAAAATGCCAACAAATCTACATGGAATTCTAATGAGAGAAATTTCTTCTGGGCAGGGTCCAGAATTTTCTGCAGTTTATTATAGGCTAGTTATTTTTTGGTGGCCAGGGTACATATGTGCAAAAGACAAGGAATATGATCATTAATTTACCCAACATTTTTAACTCAACTGTAATTCAAGAAAATATATGTTAATCATTATGATCTCATTCAGTCAAGGAGGCAAAGTTGTATATGCAAATGTGAATACTATACCACTAGTAAAGTGGGTCACTGAGAGGTGCACAACCTCGGAGTAGATCTCCCTCTGTTTCTAAATGATAAGGCAGTGGTTCTCAACCTGTGGGTCGGGACCCCATTTGTGGTCGATCGACCATTTCACAGGGGTCGCCAAGCAAGGCTGTCCGCCATTTTTTTGTCCGCCATTTTTTTTGTACGCCATTTTTTTTCCCCTTTTCCGGCGGGTGCCTTACCTCCCTTGGGCTGGGCCAGCTGGTGGTCGGCCTGCTCCGTCTCTGCCGCTTGCCAGATATGCCTTGGCTGGCGCAGGGGGCGGAACCACGCATGTGCGGTGCTCCCGGGCAGGGAAAGTCCTCGACTTACGACCGGTTGGGTAGTCCTCGACTTACGACTGGTTTAGTCCTCAACTTACGACCGGTTTAGTCCTCGACTTACGACCGGTTTAGTCCTCAACTTACGACCGGTTGGGGTCGCAGCATTAAAAAGGTTGAGAACCACTGTGATAAGGAGACTTTACAGCAGAACCCTAAATATTGCCAGCTTAAAGTTGCCTCATTTTTTTAGTTTGAAAGAAAGGGGGATTTTGATGTTTTCTGTTGCTCAAAGTTAGCAGAATAATTCATTTTCTAAGTTTACATTTGGCAATACATTTCGGTTTAAAAAAGAGCACTTAACTTCTCCTGCAATTGGGATCTTCTGACATTTTGCTTGGTTCATATGATTCTGAGCACGAATCAGGAATCTGTGATGATAGAAAGATACATTCGGTAGACGTATTGCTGTGCTAGCGATCAGCAGTTTTATTAAATATGGCATAGTGCCCAAACCAACTATTTTTAACTGTTTAACACAGGGAATACAAAACTAATAAAAACAAAAAAAAAATTCTGGGATCATTCTCTTCTAACATCCTACTGGGAACAGAGACTAGCCTTACCGATACAAAACTTTCTGCCAGTGATGCTGCATTTTAGAATAAGATTAAAACAGACAGGAGTCGTGGTGGGACATACTGTATGACTTCATCTTCTCTTTGCTGCAGACAGACTACTGCTGGGATGCCAAATGGCATTAAAACAATTCATATGTGGGATTTATGTCCTTGTAAGGACTTTGATAATTTATTTTGTGGATGTGTCTTTCCTTTCCCTTGCAATGGCCACATAAAACATGAAAGGGAATGCACATAGCAATCACGATTAAAGAATGGGCAAAATAATGAAACGCTGCCATGAAAACAAATGCAGAGGAAAATAATACCAACTCACTTCAAGCTACTTATAAGCTACTGTTGGAGAACAGGGCAGTTTATGGACTTTTCCTCACGCCAACTCTTAGGTCGATTGACTATTGTGTGGAAAATAATAATAACAACAGCAGCAGCAGCAACAACAATATCAATAATAGAGATGGAAGGGGCCTTTGAGGTCTTCTATCCAACCCCCCTGCTCAGACAGGAAACCCTATACCATTTGAAACAGATGGTTGTCTAGTCTCTTCTTAAAAACTTCCAGTGTTGGAGCATTCATAGCTTCTGGAGGCAGGTTGTTCCACTGATTAATTGTTCTAACTGTCAAGAAATTTCTCCTTAGTTCTAGGTTGCTTCTCTCCTTGATTAGTTTCCATCCGTTGCTTCTTGTCCTGCCTTCAGGCGCTTTGGAGAATAGCTCGACTCCCTCTTCTATGTGGCAGCCCCTGAGATATTGGAACACTGCTATCATGTCACCCCTAGTCCTTCTCTTCATTAAACTAGACTAGGGCTTTTCAACCTTTTCACCCATTGTACCACTTTTAGGATATGGCAATATCCGAGTACCACCAGTCGCCTAGCAAGGTGTCAAAAACTTGATGACAAAAAAAAAAGGGAAAAAGTGATAAAGTACAGGTGGTCCTCGACTTACAACAGTTCGCTTAGTGACTGTTCGAAGTTACAATGGCACTGAAAAAAGTGCCCCCCAAGCCACAGTCGAGCAAGACACCTACCTGCCTGCCCGCCCGGTGGCGTTCTTCCTCCTGTCCAAGGTTTTCATTGTTGTGAGCATTTCTGTTGAGGATTGGCAGCGGGGGTGGGATGGGGGGGTGTTTGGTTTTTATTCCCCCTGTCTGCTGGGTGGTTGCAGCAGGTTTTGGTCACTTCACATGACCCTGGGACACTGTGATCGTCATAAATATGAATCAGTTGCCAAGCATCTGGATGTAAATCACAAGACCCTGGAGATGCTGCAACGTTCCAGCTGATTGGTGCTTCTTCTGGGCTCAGAAGCGCCAGGATCAGCACTGACTTCAGTTGGAGCCCTGCGCTGATCCTGGTGCTTCCGCTGAGCCCTGACAGCCGTGCAGCTCCAGTCGTCTCTTGCTCAGGCTTGTGCGGTGCTGCCTCCCCCGCTACCACTTTTCTAGGATGGTCACGTACCACCTGCCAGGTGCCAATGTACCACAGGTGGTACCCGTACCACTGGTTGAAAAGCCCTGAACTAGACATACCCAATTCCAGCAACCGTTCTTTATATGTTTTAGCCTCCAGTCCCCTGATCATCTTTGTTGCTCTTCTCTGCACTCTTTCTAGAGTCTAGCTACAATGAATAAATCATAACAAATCTCTTTCTAGATTTCAGCCCTTTGTCTGCTTCAGCCATAGCGATGACCCAATACTATGTCCACTCTGCATTTACCATTGATGGATTCCATTGTTATTTACTCTTCTCATCTGTGCCAGGAAAGCAAGCACCAATCACTTTCACTTCCTGGATGGGACTTTGAGAGTATGCGATTTCTTTTTCCATCAGTTGCTCCCTGGTACCCTCTGGTGTGATCACTGGGCCTGGAAAACAACCTTGATAGAGATATACAAAAGCGGTTGCCTAGGCAAAAGATGTTGAAACATTTTTTTATATATATATTCAGAATGTCACATTCTGGAAGTGGCTCAAACAGACGCTCTATAATTCACCAAACTACAAGAAGAAGGAAGAGGCAAAACACAATCAGATGTGCAAAATTCTGTTGTCTCAATAAAAATGCCTTTAACTTTCCTGGGGAATTGATTTGGTGTGGTGTGGTAATGAGGCTGACACAGAGAAACCAAGGAAAAGAAAACACCAGGTTGTGCCATTCTTCCTGTCATTTGAACTAGAAGGAAATGTTAGAATGCTTGTCAATTTCACTTTTTTGAAGAAAAAAAAGTCCATTTCACTGAACTCCTTTTTTTTTTTTTAAAAAATGCACCCTTTGCTATTTCACTAGTGAGCTTGTTTAAAAAAAAAAAGGTGGAGGGCAGCGATCATGATTGGAGTTAGTGGACATTCCTGCCACAGTGCATAGTAGCCAGGTGGAGTGAAGGAATGTGTCTTCAATGAAATGAAGTATAGCAGACAAACAGGACAGGATCACTCCCACAAGTCAGAAAACAATACTTAGGACACGTATCAGGAAAAAAAAACAGGGAGAGGATAATTTCCTGCATTCCAGCTTTTAAAAGTGGTCAGTGGCCCATACCACACTGGGTCAGGCTGGTTGTCCCAGGTCAGCCCTTTGTCTTTCATCTAAGCATATAGTTAAGTAGGTAATATTTTCCAGGAAGGATTTTGATGGATGGGTTCTCTTTGCAGAAAATTCCCTCCAAGCTTACTTCTAAAGAGAAACATCTCTGAAAAAAAATCATAACTGCTTACCAAATTTATGCCACAGAATAGTCTTTCATATTTTTAAAACCAGATTAACTTAAAATATTTCAGTCTGCCTTAAGAGAGTCAGAAGGGAAAGAATTTGCTGAACAGTATAGTATAGAAATTCCATTTTCAAATTCCTGGAATCTTTAGTTAAAATGATTAGATTTTAGAGCATATTTCTCTAATTGATGCTCTTAAAATATAGTGGAATTACAGCTTTGTTAGATAACCACATCTGGGCTACAAAAATTTGAATGAGAATTCAGTTTTCCCGTATCTCTTTCTTGTCGTCTGAATTTTTGCACCTGAAATTGATAATTGTAAATATGGTCGTTGAATATTGTTACATATTATTAGGAGATCAGAAAGTTAGGGGACTCTGTTTTGATGTTAAGAAGGGTGTTTTATTTTTTTTTAATAAGGAGATTCTGCTTATCGATCTTGTAAACGAGTAGCCTGTATCAAATTTTTTTATAAGCGTCAGAATCCTGACCAGAATCAAAATCCTACAGAAAAAACAAAGTGCTATTTGAGCGTTCCTATAATATTAGAAGGCATGCAGAAAATAAAATTTTAATACTTTTGGTTTCTTCCAACAATTATACTATGGCACAAAAAAGCACTCCTGGCAAAAAGTCTGTTTTCCCTATGTAATAATTAAAGTTACAGGAAATCTTCCAGAGTCTGGATCTGGCAAACTGCAACTCAGGTATTTCACATATTACTAAAAGAAGACAAAGAAATATGAATATATGTTAATTATAATCCACGAGAGCATCTGATATGTATACCAGGTAATCACTATCTGTATATGGCAAGCTATCTGTTCTTGATGTATGGTGTTGGTATATTCCTCCCACAACTCAAATGAAAACTGTTCTATTTATATGGATCTCACTGGAAAGCTACCATATTTGGTTTCAGAAACCTGGATGACCACTAAAAACCAACAGAGGTAGAGTTTTAAGTATATCTTTGTTTGCCTCCTCCTGATTATCTGGATTCTTGCAACCCAGTTCTGACAGACCATTTTTTATTTGATGAAGCACTTGTCAACATGTAGTACAAAATTCTAAATTTCTGTAAATGATTGTATGCTGCACTTCTTAATGGCTGGATCATTTTCATGTTGTGATTCTGTCTAGGATATATTTATGACAATCATCAATGATAGTTGATTTTTAATACTTTTTTTGCTGCAATTATATACTTGGCTTCCTGGGACGAATACATAGTGGTTGAAGTTTCAAATAGCTAAGCATAAAGTAGAATGACTGGCATTTGGGAGAAATTAGTGTTTACTTCTTTTATAATTTATATTTTCAAATGCTACCCTTTAATATAAACATTCTCAGAATAGCCTATCTGAATATATAATTAAAATAACAGATAAAATGTCTACATTTTAAAAATACAGCTATTTTAATAAAGAAATTGGATTTGAGGGCAATTAGTTGCTGATTGGTACATTTCCATTTATTGATGGACATAAAAGTTTATGCACAACATCAGAGATAGGTATCCAATATATCTGTACATGTTTATCTAGAAGGAAGTCCCACTAACTTTAGAGTTACTTTCCCACATGAAATTTCATTTCAGAGTGCAGTTTAGTACTACTATTGTATGCATATTTAGATGGTCACTTCACTCTGCTGGATTTCAATTTTCCTGTATTCCTGAGGCTGCTATAGCCAGAAATAAATCCTATTAAATTCAGTGGGGCTACACATAATTCTGCTGCACATATAGGTAATTTCAAATTACGACTGTTTTTTTAATGATGGTTCAAAGTTATGACAGCTTTGGAAAAAGTGACTTATGACCCATCCTCAAAATTACTGTTGTAATACAAAATAGTTGTTGTACCATCCTGATGGTCATGTGATTGCAATTTGAGCACTTGGCAACTGATTGCCATTTACAACAGCTGCAGTATCTTGCTATTACATGATCATGATTTGCGACCTTTTGAACCAACTTCCAACCAGCAAATTGGGGAAGCTGAATTTGCTTAATGATCGCACAATTCATTTAACAACCACACGATTCACTTAACCACAATAAAAATGATTTTAAAATCGGCTCTGGTCATATGATGACTCAATTAACAACCACATTACTTAACAACTAATATTCTGGTCTCGGTTGTTGAGGATTACCTGTAATGAACTGAGAGGGAAAAGTCTAACATAATTTAACAGAGATCAGGCCCATTTTGTATAAATCAGAGCATCAGACTTTAACTATTTATTGTCCACATTCAAAGATAACTCTGTACGTTTGGAGAGGTTCAGGAAACTGGATTTCTGAAGTATTGTGTTTTGCTACTGAGATTTTCTTTCAAGAAAATTCCTTTAAAAATTTTTCAAGAAGCAATCTGATATATAAGAAAGTACTAAAATGTCTTGCGAATTCAAGTTGATAACATTTGTACAATAGAATTATCGTGATTCATTTCTCAGTGACAAAAACCTGATTCAAGCTTGATTTCTACACGCTTCACTACTGTGCACCTGATGACGGGTATCTGAATACAGGAAATTGCTTCACTGAAAGGCATTGTGTGCAAAGTGCTGTCAGAAAATATGGAGGTTTTAATGTGGTATTATATTTGAAGGCACAGTCACAATATAAATCATGTATCTGTGAGGCAGCTTAGATGACAGTCTTCTGTGACCTGTCTAGATTGCTACTTTTACTAGAGGCCTTCAGAGCCTGGAAGGTAATCTGACAGAGATGCTATAGTAGTGGATCCTTTACTGAGCAAGATGCTGTAGATCAGAGGTCCCCAACCTCTGGGCCGTGGCCCACTAGTGGGCCATGAGGTGTTTGCAACCGGGCCACAGAAACGCCGGGCGAGTGCACATGCCCAGCCCCATTTGCACGTGCAGCGTGTGAGCGTGTGTGCACATGCTCCATTTTGCGTGAGCGGCAGGGGTGCATGCATGCTGCTCATGCAAATGGACATGCGTGTGGGTGCTTGCCAGCTGCTTGCATGGCAACATCCCCGCTCCCCCCGCCAGTCCGCAAAGCTGGAAAAATTGAGAAACTCTGCTCTAGATAGTTTTTAGGCTACCTCCCAATGCTATGGCTCCATAATTCTGATTGTTCCTGCTGCAGTACAGGTAAACTTGAGTCAAGCAAACGTATCTCTGAAATATTGGCAATAAAATTGTACGCATGACTATTTAGAAGTCCTGCATCATTTCCAGGAGACAGAAAAAGCACTGTGGCCTAAATCTGGACCCAGATTTCAGGACAAGCTAAAACAGTGCAGGTGAGTTCAACTTCTATTCTTATGGATGTGAGTAATAGGTGAAATCTTGCTGATGCAAAGTTGGCAGTATTTTCTCCACTTCATTATGTCCTGACATAATATGTGGCTTAACTATATTGTAGAATTTAATGTGATGCTGTACTGAAATGAAGAACAGTATTTTGTAGTCCTCAGCAAATGAAGCACATGCTCATGACTTCCTCTCGTTCAAAACCTCCTCATAGCAACCCTGTTCATCATCCAGATTGTGTAACTTCTAAACTTTTTTTTTTAAAAGTTCATTTCAATGTTTAACATGCAAAAGATAGCATTAATGAAAGGTTTAAACTTGCTGAAGGTGGGCAGATTATTGTATTGTATACGGTAACCTCCCCATTTTGGTTTTAAGGAAAGGAAGTAATACCTTGTCATATTAATTAATTGTCTTATTAATTATAGTAAATAGGTTTCTACAGTGCCTCTAGTCTCCTTGGGATTTAGTAGGTAAAGTACATATGTGTAGGGTTTTTATATATTGTTGTCCATCTTTAACAAGCATGCTAAAGGTGACTAATGTCATCAGTACCGAATCCCTATCAAATCCTTATTAAATGTAGTTGCTTGTTGGAATTCACTATATGATGAGCATTACCTTCCTTCCAGTAAAGTACACCAAATAGAATCTGTTTCCATAGGATCTCATTGCCAGTTAATCACAAAAGTCATGCCAGCATGATAAATTCATTATTATACTCTCACTAAAGTTGACAATTAAAATGGGAAGGAATCTGTATTAAAACAGCAGTCAAAAAAAAGGTGCAATAAGATTCCTTTAATTTACCAAGAAATGGATTCTAATTGCAGTGCTTCCTATTATTGGAGCCACATTGCATGCTGTTGGACTTCCCTTTCAGTAGATCACACATAATTTTATATTTAATTGAATGATGCACATTTTACTGAAAGTCATCCACATTAATGTTTATTCTAAGAATAGCAATCCCTTTCATAGTTCCAGTTGCATAAAACTTTAAATAGCTGCTATTCAGCATTAATGGTACTACGCAGTGATATTACGGTGACACAGATACAAGAGCCAACATTTAGCAGACTGATATATCAGTTGTTCCATAACTATTCTGGATTACAAAGGCCTTATAATGTCAAATACAACATCAAGAGTCCAGAAATCCGGTCAGTTATAATGTGATGTACTTCAGGACATCATACTTTAGCAGTGTCATATTATATTTCAACTTGGACAAACTGATCAGTTTTTATATAAATAATATACATTGGAAAGGTCAATATTCAAAAACCTTAAGGATAAAAGGTCAATTTTCTAGGACACTTGACCTTTGATTTCTGAAGAGAGTTCTCCATAAGGCACAACGTAAAAATTGTATCCTGAAATAGCTGAGGTAGAATCCATTCAATCAATACATTAATGTGGTTTAAACAGAGATTAACAGAGATTAAGATTTTCTAAAATATATTTATTTATTAAAAATTCACATAATAACCATAGGAAAAAAGAAAAAAGTGCAAGAAAACAAAAAGAAAAGCAAAGTTAAAAAAACATATAGATGATTTTATCTTCTTTTCAACAGATAATTGCATTCTTATTGCCCTATTTTACAAGTCCTTTCACCACTTTATTTAGTCCACAACTTTCTTAGTCTTTAAATCCAGAAATTAAGATTATAATCACATTGTCACAGTAATACTTCCTGTAAAGTCCTGATATAATAAACCAATGACTGGATATACGCAACACACTATTTCAAGCCAAACCACAATAATTTACCAAGCTCAATACCTGGCTCAATAGTAGTAACTGTGAGAGGGATTTGGAGTCCTAATGGACAATTACTTAGATATGACCTAGCAGTGTTGCAGCTGCCAAAAGAGCCAATGCAGTCCTAGCTGCATTAACAGAGGGATAGAATCAAGATCGCATGAACTGTTAGTACAACTTTATAATGACTTGGTAAGATCACAATTGGAATATTGCATCCTGTTTGGGTTGCCAAGATATTACAAAAAAGATGTTGCGACTCTAGAAAGAGTGCAGAGAAGAGCAACAATGATGATTAGTGGATTGGAGGCTAAAACATATAAAGAACAATTGCTGGAATTGGGTATGTCTAGTTTAATGAAGAGAAGGACGAGGGGGGGACATGATAGCAGAGATATCTAATGATATCTAATGGGCTGCCACTAAGAAGAGGGGGTCAACCTATTTTCCAGAGCACCTGAAAGCAGAACAAGAAGCAATGGATGGAAGCTAATCAAGGAGAGAACCAACCTAAAACTAAAGAGAAAATTCCTGAAAGTTAGCATAATTAATCAGTGGAATGACTTGCCTCCAGAAGTTATGGGTGCTCAAATATTGGAGGTTTTTAAGAAGAGATTGGAAACCTTTGGTTTGAAATGGTATAAGGTTTCCTGCTTGGGCAGGGGGTTGGACTAGAAAATCTCCAAGGTCCCTTCCAATTCTGTTATTCTGTTATTTTGAAGTTGGCCAATATTTGTTAACCATCTCAATAGTACGAGATTGTTTGGAAACAATCTGAGAGCTGAGAGCTCTCCTCTAAAACCTGAAAAGGCGTGTCAGGAAGACAATGCAGAATGCAAAACATGCCATAAATTACAGGCAATCAGATTGTGGTTGAATGTTAAAGGAAGACTTTGTATTGCTAATATTAGTTGAACAGCAGAACCAAGAAGGCACTGAATTCCCATTTGCTGGATATGATCTAGCAAAGCTGGACAGCCATCTGTTACAAATGCTTTAATTTGGATTTCTGAATTGAACAGAAGCTTGGATTTGGTGGCCTTTCCCATTTTATTATTCTGTTGTTTTTGTGATACATAGGACAAATTTCAGTTTTTATGTTCTTCCTGTGAGGGCTGGAGTTGCCATGGTTGAAACAAAGAGCCCAAGGCACCATTAAAATATGGCACAGGTGTCCTTTACATCTGGAGCCTGAATGGCAATACATCTATTACCATATAATGGCAGAAAAATTGGGAATAAACCCTTGGGTTGCTATATATAGCTGGCTGGACAGGGTCTCCAGCCTTGGCAATTTTAAGACTTATTGACCTCAACTCCCAGAATTCCCCAGCCAGCAATCAGCTAGAATATATAGTATCTGATCTCTATTATATATAGTATCTGATCTCTATTATAAGGGTTTTTTGTATCTACAACAAAAGCAACCCATCTGAGCCTTAACCTTGCTAATTCATGAGTACTTGTTGAGTTTCTAGGCACATGTACTAACATGTCCTGGGGGAAACTATGGCTACATTTATCTTCACAGAAGAACATGCAAACCGGGCTACAGGATTAAATCACACCTGCCAAGCTTTTTCCAGTCCATTGACTATGGATCAGGTTGCCAAAGACTTGCTCCAGCAGCAGAACCACACAATAACCCAGATGATGCACCAACTTATTCCCAAAATTGGATAGAATTTACCTGTACTGGTATTTCCCCTGCCTAGGACCCAACAATCAGAGTAGCAACAGCATTTTGTTGATGAACATTTGTCAATCAGAATAGAGCTGGAAGGGACCTTGTAGGTCTTCTAGTCCAACCCCTTGCTCAAGCAGGAGACCCTGTACCATTTCAGACAGGTGGCTGCCCAGTCTTTTCTTAAAAACCTCCAGTGATGAATCACCTACAACATCTGAAGGCAAGCTATTCCACTTGTTAATTGTTCTCACTGTTAAAGAAGTTTCTCCTTAATTCCAGGTTGCTTCTCTCCTTGATTAGATTCCATCCTTTGTTTCTTGTCTTGCCTTCTGGTGCTTTGGAAAATAAGTTGACTCCCCTCTTCTTTTTGGCAATTTGCTTCCTTGTACAACATATGCAATGAGAATCCTAACAAATTCACTCCATTATTTAGTGTGACTAATACATCTTTCAAACTTTCCCATGAATTTGATTGTGTGTTGGATTTATTATTAGGGTCTTTTTATAGAAACCTGAAAATGGGCAATCATTCTCTTGCTGCAGAACACGAAAACTAACTGCATTCATTTTATGAGCCTGTCAAGGGCTACTTTTGACAATCTCATCACACAGGTGAATGCCAAGTGCTTGTAAGTTCTATCTTCAGAATTATTTTGCTGATTTGAAGTTGTTGGTTTAATGTAGGTTGGAATAAAAGAGTTTTGAATGAATAGTTTTAAAGAGGAGGATTTTAGATGACATACAGAATGAGCTCATTCATGGTGGCTTCGAAGCTAAAATAGCAGCTGAGACCTAGCAGATCTTTACTTTCTGTCTGGAAGAAGTTGTACCAAGCCACAAAAGGTCAATATTTTTATTTTGGAATGCCTATCAAGATGTCTTTTATTCTGAAGCACCAAAAAAAAAAAAGAGTCATACTTGTGGGAAGAGGTGCATTTTGCAAGCAGATGCCCTAAATTGTCCAGATTGTCTAGATGATTTAGTTCAGGGCACAGAGACAGGACTGTTAAACAATTTAGCAAAGGCTAGACATTAATTTACAGCTACAACATTTGTTAATATGGTTTGGACTAGCAGCGTTTTCAACTTCTGAGACACCTGAGATAGTAGAACAATTTGTTAAATCATTTTAAAGTTAAAAAAAACATATTAATTTTTTATGGATATTTGTAATCAATAAATCAATTTGATGTGCAGATGCTAAGAAATGAGTGGAATAAAGAATTACAGGTTCCTATATTGTCCTAACGTCTATAGCAAGAGTGCCAATGGATTTCAAATTATGATTTACACAGCAAAAATATTTAAAATATATTCAACTCCATTACATTTGTATAGAAAAGGACTGTCAAAAACATCATTTTATTGGAGATGTAATAAGGACAATATTTCTTTAAGACATATATTTTTACAATAACCTATACTTACTAGGTTTGACAACTGGATAATCTATTTAATCCAAAGACCAAATTGTCTTTACTATGTTTCATGAGGGGTCCTTGATGCTCTCTGAGCTTGCTTGTTTTTCTTGCAGTTGTGTCATTATCCAAAATAGGTAACATTATCAGTGTTAGTCAGGAGTGTAGTTTGCTGTCAGTTTATATTCTAGTGGCTTGCCTGTCAGTGTTGGTGTGAGTGGTCTTAGAGTTTCTTTGGTTGGGCTGTTTACTATGTTTCACCGTTTGATAGAAAAATAGATCTATTTTCTATACTTACTGCAGTGCAGTAATTTGTGTCCACCTTTTAATTCTGCAATGGAAATCAATAAGTTTTAGATTGTTTATTTTTGAGGACATCGTATCACATATCAGGGGTGTCAAACTGCCGGCCCATGGGCAAGTTTCATCATACCAAAGCCCCACCTACCCCATTGCCGGCAATGCAAAAAGAGTCGCGATATGTCGTGACACCTCACGTGACATGGCGAGTTTGACACCCGTGACTTATATCATAACACTTTTGGTATTCACTGTCTAAATCTTAGATAAACACAATTGTTATTTTTTAGTGTAAGTCATGATATTACAATTGCAGAAGAGAAATTTCTTCTAATGCATTATAATGTATTTTTTAAATGAAAAACCTAGAATAAAACACTGCTTTTGGGAGGAAAAAGTAATGTAAATCAGAAAATTTTAGTAATTGCTGAATATATTTGAAATACTTCCATTCTCAGGATGGGGTAACAGAGTAAAAAATTCTCTTTGGATGTACTCTTTATTAATTACATTTTTACCTTGTTCATACGTGATGTTATATAACTATAAAATGCCCAGATGTGTGTAGGCTTCATCCTGATGACTCCTAGTGGTTTGGTCATTTGGCATTTCAATTCCATTAATGTTCATAAATGTACCCCACATTATTGGTATAGTAGCACATATCTCTAGGCCAAATTCCATTATTACATCTGTGCTACAACTTCTTACACTGTTTGTCAATGACTGGATTTCAATTTCTGATTTTCCATAAAGCTTCAGATCATCCATATAAAGCAAAGGTGAGATTTATTAGCATTTTTTTTTACTGTTTGATAGCCGATATATATATATATATTTTAAATCACTGGAAATGGGAACATGGCAATGAAAAATAGCAAGGATGATAATGAGTCATCCTGGAAGATGCATCATCTAATATTAAAAAGCTCATATTTTTCATTTCCAACCACCAATTTTGTCTTCCATTGCTTCCTTATTTTTTCTATACGCATTCTAATGATTTTACTGATATCATTGTTTCCAAACTTTTGATGATTCAGCCACTGTAAGTGGTAATGAATCAAACAACTTTTTATAATTAATCCAGTTCATTTTTTTTAGAATTTGCAGTTCTCCAGAATCACTTTATTAATCAGAAATTGATCTTTTGTACCTTTCCTTTCCTTTCCTTTCCATCCTGTTGGGAGGATGTAATTTTCTTCTGAAGTGTCTTGGATGTTATCTGCTATAATGTCTGTGAGTAATTTAAATATTGTAGACTGTGTGTTATTGGCCTATAGTTTCCTAGTGTTGTCCCTTTCAGTTATCTTTTGCCAGTTATTATCCAGTATCTGATGTCTCCTTTAGGCAATACTGTGTTCCGTTGTTTAGCCAAACAACTCAATTAGATATGAGATACAGATATTTGAGCCAAAATCCATGCATTTCCAGATGTCCAGTTTTTAATCCTTTTCACTTGATTTTTCACTATTTTTGCTGTTATTATTAGGCCTTCCTTTTGATTTTTACAAAATTCATTTTTTTAATCCACCCATCATTTTCATTATAATATTTTTGCATTTTTATTATATTTTTGAGTTTCTCACAGATCTTTCCAAAGCTGAATTGTCTCTTTTTTGTTTCGTTTTCAATTTTCATAATTTCTATTGTCATTTACAGTGTTTTTTTTCTAAAAAAAAAAAAAAAGGTGCCGGAACTCACACACGTCATATAACCCATCCAAAAAAGGTGCTGGAACTCCGTTCTGGGCGTTCTATGAGAAAAAAAAGCCCTGGTCATTTACACTTTGGCAGAATTGCCTCTTGTCCAATTGTAATAGCCAATTTGCTTGTATGATTTGTGCCTCGTAGTGTTCAATTTTCTCAGCTATTGCTGTTATTTGTTGCTTCTTCAATTTTTCTGGTGTTAAGCCAATATTTTTTATTGATCCATACATTTTTCAATGTTTGCTTTTTCATGTTTCTTAAATTATTTGCATCTGATTTTTATCTTGGCCTCCAATCTGATCTTCCATTTTGGGATTAAATATAATTAAATATGATTTTGCTTTTGCTTTTTTAATTTTGATACCCAGTTGTTCTGTAACCATCACTGCTGTAATGTAGACAACCTGATTGGTCTGCTCAATAGATGTAACTTTAATCCTTACAAGTGCCTTATTCACATTCTTCATTATGCCAGGTCTTTTGGGGGCACTACTTCCAATGCTGGCAATTTACATTTACTGGTAATTCTGCATGTGCAGAATTAGTGTTGGCCTGCGTTGGTTCTGTTATTATTCCTTCTTCTACTGTAAGTTATCATTTGTGTTGTTCATATCAGTTATTTCTTTTATATTTCCAATTGTTGTTATCCAAGTTTCTTCTATTCTACTATTGTTTTGGGGTCTTTTGTTTTCACAATTTTTCTGAATCTCTTCCAGTTCTGCTTCCCTGAATATTTTATTTCTGTTAATGAATCTCCTTTGATTTGCTGATGGTTTGATGAGTCTGGATAAATTCTTTTCCAATGTCCAAACATTTGCTTTAAAAAGACCCACTTTGTTAGTTCAGATTTAAATAGCAGGCCATAATGGTGCAATTTTCAAATATACTATGCTTTGGTCTTGTCTGTGGTTGTTGTTCATCCAGTTCTTCCAGTGTTGTTCTTCTATGGCTAGGCCCTGGTTTCCCAGCCATAATTCCTGAGTCCCATTACCTACTTATTGACAGTTGCTCAGAAACTCTAATATCTGATATGGTCCTTGTTGATCTGTTGATAACTATTATGTAAGGCATGTTATGAACAAGATGCCAGTCTGTTTGGAACTTAAAATCCTATAAGATCTTACTCGTTTTTCAAAACCTGCTCAATTTACTGGTCTTTTTACTACGTTCAAATCCAAACCTCTGGCAAAGGTCCTAATGAATAATTCTGGCAACTTGGTTAGGACACTGTTTGTAGTCAGGTTGGGAAATTGTGTGGTAGCCACTGATCAAAGGGTCAATAGTTTCATCCTTTTTACTACCAAAGCAACATTTGCTATTGTTACATGTTGAAATTTTTCTTTTATTCAATTAATTTGCAGAGCTTTTTCTTAAGCCACTAAAATAAAGCCTTCAGTTTCTTTCTTTAATACTCCCAATGTTAAATAACTCCATTTGGATTTTCTCTCAGCATTGCCTTCTATATCAGTCAGGTAATGTCCATTAGCTTATTCTTTCAATTAATAATTCCATTTTCAATTGTTTCTTTTCTATATTTAGTCTTCACTATTATTGTTTTCAAGAAATTTCTGCACTTACTCCAATAGCAATAGGCGGTTTACACAGAGTCAGCATATTGCCCCCAACAATTTGGTTCCTCGTTTTACCAACCTCAGAAGGAATCAACCTTGAGCCAGTCAGGATTGAACTCGTCTGGTCCAGGAGAACTTCAGTTTTTGATCTTCTTTGATTGCTTTTGTACCATTTCCTCAGTTATCCTAATGTCTTCCATACTGAGTACTTTCACTGAGTTTTCAACTTGTTTGATCCATATTGCATTCCTATGTTGTTTTCCCACAAACCTTCCAAAATTTTAGGGTCTCTTGTTTGTTAGACTTTTCATTATTAGTGATCAATCCTTTCCCATTTTCAAGGGTTTTGTAGAATTGATGTTGATTTGCTCTGAACTGCAAATTCTGCTAGAACAGAATTATTTGATTGTCATAACAGTTGATTTGCAACAGCTATGACTTTTTATTTCAATAGTTCTACTACAGCCTCTGCATTTCCTTTACTCTTTAGATAGTCCTTCACCAGAGATTAGTTTTGATTTTCTTATTCTTCAAGTTTCCCTACCTCAAATTCTTCAAATTGTTCAAATCCATGTACATTTTCTTTATCATCAATTCCAATTGTATTTTCCATTTAGGTTTTTCTTAATAACTTCATTCCTTTGTATTTTAAGACCCTATTCACCAGTGGATACATAGGCTGCAGCATGGTTTGTAGTTGGAATAATTTTAACAGCTTAATTAATACTTAACAGCCAAAGTTTTCTTTCTAATTTGATTCAATTTTGTCAAATGTATTCTTTCAGGTTCTTTCATTTGGTCCTTGCTTTTCCCACCTAGTTCTTGATTAGCTGATAGTGCTTGGTTTTTTTAAAAAAACAATTTCAGTTTCTTTTCCTTGTTATTATTCATTAACAGCAATAGTTTCTTGACTTCCTACTGCTTCTTGTTCATTCTGCAAATTGGTATTGTTATAGGTAAAAACTTTGACCTTGCTTTTCAATTGCTTCCAATTCATTGGCAAAGAACTTGTGTTTTAAAATTACATAACTTTGTTCCATAGGTATCTCTTCATTAATCTGTAAATCTGAAATCTTTCTTTCCAAAACTGGTATATTTGCTTTTGAAATCCATGTTTTGATGGTTCCAGTTGGTTGATCTCATAGCTAGTCAGGGGTTTAGACTAAATTTGGCATTTTATCCACATATTGAGTCCTTTCCAAAGACCTAGGATAGGTAGATGTTTTTTTATGCTGTTAAAGGCATCCTGGCAAGAGATAAACCTTTCCAGGTTAAGTTGCCTTTTACAGTTGACTGATGGTGATTTTATCAATGTTGATGGTGTTCAAATGGTGCCCGGATGCTTTGGGATTGTACCCAAGGTGCTATACGTACTGGTACTATCTTTGTTTCCTTTGGTCATAGTTGTTCTACTTCTATTTGCAGGTCTTTGTATTTTGATATCTTGTCCAGTTCTTTCTCTTCTCTTCTGGTATATTCAGATACTGCCACATCCACTATCCAAACTTTTTTGTCTTTCTTATTGACAGTTGTTAAGTCTGGGGTGTTATGTGGTAGGTGCTTGTCTGTTTGAATTCTAAAGTCTCTGACCCCTTTAGCTTCTTCACTTTCTATTACTTTTTTTGTGAACTCAACAATTGTTGTTTGCTGGCAAATTGTATTTCTTGCAAATATTTGAGTGCTGCTTCGGTGCTACTTTGTCATGCCATTGTTTGTAGTCAGTCTGTATAATCATCTTGCAGCAGCTAACTGATCCACTGTTTCTTCAGCTTCTTTGCAGAGGTGGCATTTGCTGTCTGTTGTTGTCTTCTCAATTCTGGCTTTGTTCACACTTGGTCTTGTGCAGCCTGAATTAACCCCCCCCCCCTTTCTTCTTTCTTCAGTTATTATTATTTCATTTGAGAGCATTACATAATCAAAATATTTGAGACTTGCAATACACATGTTGACATGGATAATTTGAGCTACAATTTAGTACACACTTACCTATTTAAGAATTTGGTGAGAGGCCTATATCTTGGAGTATGCTATCAGTAGCATATTCTCTTTAGTGGGCTTCAAAAGAAAATATCCCAATATTGTTATTCCATCCTTTTTCATATTCCCATTTCATATTTAATGATATACATGTATAGATTATGGATCAAAAGGAAGACTCATTTGGAGTGTTTTATGTCTGACTGAATTCTAGTATGGCAACATCTCCTGTGTCAAACTCACTTTGTTCTTCACCCGGAAGCTTGGCATAGGGCCATAGTCTGATTCAGTAGCAGAATATGATTCCTGATGGGTGCCAAAGAATAGGCTTTGACACTCAGAACTACTATATATTTCAAAGAATTCTCTGTTTCTAGTGTTTATGGGCTTACTTGTAATAATAGATGAACTATAATAATCCATGGCCTTGTAAGATCCCAGTCCCTTACTTGAACTTGAGATACCATATCAATCTAATCAGATAACCCAAGCGGAGACTTCTTGATCAAGCAGCACTTTATTTGATCAAATTAAGCAGTTGGGTGGCCAACAATCTGGAACGCTGGCAGAGTTACGTCCAGAAGTGCTACGCATTAGAAAGTTGGTAGCATTGCTTTATAAACTTTGTTAGCCAATGAAAATCAGACAACAGAGCCATTACATCATAAGAAAGACATTAATCATTCCTGTACACTCCCTTATTCTCTCCTTCAGTATATCACATCCATGTACATGTTTCCCAAACTTGCATGAAATTTCTCTGGTGCAAAAGCTGATTACAAAAAGCAAGAAAGCAACAGTTAGACTAAACAATTTCCCTTTGTTCCAGAACCCTTCAGCCTTAAAGTAGTTATAATTTTGGGGAGTATTCTGACTTTAAACAATGGATCTTTCTGTTTCTTAAAGATGGTAGGGCATAGAAAATAGCACAACGGATCACATTTCCATTCAGGTTCCAACAATTTAAAACCGATGATTAATACCTTCATTAAAATGCATCAAGTTAATTTATAGCTCCTTGTATTCCATCACAGGGATGATCAGGCATGTTAAGTATGCAAAATATACATCATTAAAAAGGATTACTTTTTGTATATGCATCAGGAAAAAATATTACAAGTGCAGTGATTATTGCCTGTGGTTATGAGTATCTCAGCTAGAATCTGTTGTAGAAAGGGTTGAGATATAGTAATAGTCAATAGGCTTAGTGCGGCAGCACCCAATCTTTTGGGCGCCAGGGACCGGTTCCGTGGAGAGAGATTTTTCCACGGACCGGATGGGGCGTGGTTTTGTGTGCTGCCTGCATCCCGCGGATGGGACTTTGCTTGTTTCTGCGGCCTTGGTTTCTGGCATGTCAGAGGTTGAGTATGCCTGATTTAGTGGATCAGTGTAGAAATATTTTAAGCACATTATTTCGAGTTCTTAACTCAACTTAACTGTCCAACTTAACTGTTGGACAGTTAGAATAACATTACTGGATATGATCTTTTTCATAGTTCCCTCTTTTATTTGTGTTTAATTTTATGATTGTTCTTCAGTGACTTATATTGTTAGATTACAGAGTTTCTAGTATTGCCAGAGAAAGAGGGACATACAGGTTGTCCTTGACTTACAACTGTTCACTTAGTGACCGTTTGAAGTTACAATGACACTGAAAAAAGTGACTTATGACCAGTGCTTTAATTGAAGAAAAAAAAGTTGCTGGCACTCACACATGTCATACAACCCGCCTTGCCTACCCTACAAGGTTCCATCCAAAAAAGGTGCCGGAACTCTGTTCTGGGCGTTCTATGACAAAAAAAAGCCCTGCTTATGACCATTTTTCACACTTCTGACCATTGCAGCATGTCATGTGATTTACATTTGAATGCTTGACAACTGGTTCATATTTATGACTGTTGCAGTGTCCCAGAGTCATGCGATCATCTTTTCTGACAACCGTGTTACTAATTTAACAACTGCAGTGATTCACTTAACAAATGTGGCAGAAAAAGTGGCAAAATGGGGCAAAATTCAGTTAACAAATTTCTCACATAGCAACAGAAATTTTGGGCTCAATTGTGGTTGCAATTCAAGGACTACCTATAATCACTTTCATTGTGCTTGAAAATTCCGACAATGTTTGCTAAATAATATAATTTCCCCAGCCTTTCTGATCCTCTTTACAAGCTAAAGAAATTGCAAATTTGCTTCTTTTCATAAAATTAAGCTGCACCTTAACCAATAACATAACAATAGTTGTTCTCATCTATCAAATTCTGAAGAATTAATTCACATAAGCATTTTTAAAAAATTTAAAAAGAACATTATTCGAGGAAAACATATACTTGTGTTACTGTGCAGGTTAATGTCATTACTGAATTTAGTAGATTGTATTTGCTTAATGGATCTCAGTTTTGCTTCCTTATTAAATCAGAAGTTGGCAGTTATAACAACAAAAACCCTCAGCTAATCGTACAAATTATAAGATCAAATTTTGAAAGATTTTTGAATCCGCAGTAGACTGTAGTTCATTTGAGTTTAGTAACATAGGTTATTTTATTTTAAGCAATGGGATTAAGTGATTATGTGAAATACCCTGATGTCTGTCCTTATGTCTTTTACTAACTGAAAAGAAACATACATATATTATGTATTCCTATTGATTCTGCAAGCTTTGGATGCTTGAGAAGAATTTTAGATAATACAGGTAGTCCTTGACCTACAACTATTTGTTTAGTGACTGTATGAAGTTACAACGACACTGAAAAGAGTGATTTATGACCAGCTCTCACATTTATGACTGTTGCAGCATCCCCATGGCCACTCGATCAAAATTTGGCATTTGGCAACTGGCGTGTATTTATGACAGTTGCACTCTCCTGGGATCATGTGATCCCCATTTGGAATCTTCCCAGCTGGCTTCTGACAAGCTAAATCAACAGGGGAAGCCAGATTCATTTAATGACTGCGTGATTCACTTAGCAACTGCAGTGAATTTCTTAACAATTGTGGCATAAAAAGGTCATAAAACTGGGCAAAACTCACTTAGCTTATTTTAACTCACTTATTTTGTGACAGTTAGAACAATTAACCAGTGGAACAACCTGCCTCCAGAAGCGGTGAATGCTCCAACACTGGAAGTTTTTAAGAAGAGACTGGACAGCCATTTGTCTGAAATAGTATAGGGTTTCCTGCCTGAGCATGGGGTTGGACTAGATGACCTCTAAGGTCCCTTCCAACATTATTATTGTTGTTGTTGTTGTTGTTGACTGCCTTGTTTAGCCACAGAAATTTTGGGCTCACCTGTGGTTGTAAGTTGAGGACTAACCGAAGGCTATTGAAATCGTGTTTTACATATTTTCAAGTACAGGAGACTCATATTGACTTCCTACAAATCTATACTTTTCTTCTGTAAATCATTATTTTTGAAAATATATGTCTTATTTTCAGCTGCTTTGACACCCATATGGGGCTATGCAAATAGGGTTCATATGCCTGTGTCAAGGAAAAATAATGATGGCCTTATTACCCTAGAGCGGGCATGTTCTTTCCTTTGTTTTAGGTATTCGTTGCTGAGCTATGTTTTAATTTTAAACATAAACCTAATACCTCTGCCCAGTGCTTTAAAAAAAAAAAAAAAAAAAGGTGCCGGAACTCACACACGTCATACAACCCGCCTTGCCTACCCTATAAGGTTCCATCCAAAAAAGGTGCCGGAACTCCGTTCTGAGCGTTCTATGAGAAAAAAAGCCCTGCCTTTGCCATCTAATTATGCAAATAAGGGTCCTACTTTCTAACTGTACTAAGCACTATACCTTGCATCTGTTCACAGCCACTTCCACCAATCACTCTGTTTATTAAAAAAAGAAAATTAAAGCTTACTGAAATACTTCCAAAGATGTGTGGAGCTAGAGTACATACTGTAATTCCATAATTGGAAATCTCAAAAAAGTCCTCAAAAGTATTTATTTATTAATCAAACCTGAATCTACCACAATCAAAAGATTCTCAGCGGCTTTGTGAGAAAATACAATAAAACAGAGAAACGCAAGAGATGTGACAAATAAAGCTCAGTGGGGTCTCAAAAATCTTCCAAGAAAATCGCTGTTGTCAGCTTTTTCTGGAAGGCTGATAATGTTGAAATAACAAGATATTATTCCACTGACAAGCTACAAAAAGAAACTATTTGAAATGAAATGTATGCCTATCAACTACAGTGCAACAGGAAAAATATTTTAACAATTGGATTTAGTACATGCAGCTTATTATCTAATAGTTACCTGGCATGTAGCTTCCTTCTGGCTCACAGAGAGAAATAAAGCTGAAGATTACTTATCCAAAATAATTTGCACTTTTGATTGTAGCTACTAGGACACATTCTTGCAGAGAATTCTTGCATCTTCCTTCTTTCTAACTATGTAGTTTACAGGCCCTTTTACTAAATCTGAAATTTAGCAAAGATAGATTTCCAGACTTGCTGATTGAATCTTTTTTCTATCTGGTCATGGTGTGATTTAGTTGCAGTTCAACATTCCTTGGGCAACATTTTTTTTAAATTTTGTAATATTTTTACTGCAGAATCTGATAATACATTGATTAGAAAAGAGATTAACTTGAGCATCTGATAATTTGGCTTGGATGCTTAAACTGGCGTAAGAGAATCTGTCTTATGAGATTTTAATATTTAAAAAGATAGAAGCACTTGATAATTGCTTCCATCTTTTAAAATATTATCCTGTCCAATTAAAGAGAGTCTCATGCTCTGCTTTGGGAATGTTAATAATGATGGTAATAATTTATTAATAATTTATTAAACCTGTATGGTTCTCAATGACTCTGTGCAGCTTACAACAATCAAAGAAAATCCTCCCCATAATTGATAGATATCCTGGTCGTTCGGAAAGTATCTATCTCCAGTGGCTGCTTAAAGATGAGCAGGCAGAGATCACGGCGCAGGTGGCCAGATTCTATGCTGCAGCATTGGGGATTCGCCAGAAACATAATCATTTTAGATCTTTTTAATAATCTTTTAAAATTGATTTTATTATGTGTTTTATCCTGTTTTAGACTAAACCCATTGTATTTTTTAATGTCAGGTCAGTATGATTCAGTTTCTGAGGATAGCTTGTTTTTGATATACTACCTGTAAAACCATTGATTGCACCATTGACTGTGATGTATTGCTATGTCCTCTTGTGATGGTTCTGTCTAGTTTTGTTTTATTTGGATGTTTGATTTATGTGTGGCCTTTGGCTGTAATAAATTGAATTGAATTGAATTGAATCGATCAAAGAAAATACAATAGCATCAATAAAATAAAAGATGGCTAACCCATGAAAGATTCTCTGTTGCCAAAGGGTGGGTAAAGACTCACATCTTCGTGGTTTTTCTATACAATGGCAGAGTGGGTGCCATACACATCTTGGGGGGATCCTTGTTTCAGAGGGGGAATAACGAAGGGGTCCTAAGAAATGGCATTGTTTAATTGAGGGAACCTGGAGCACATCTCATCGCTGCAGGATTGAATCAGTCAGGCAAAAGTGATGGGAGATGGGCAATCCTTCAAATAACCAGGCTCTATGCCATGTATACTTTTCAATATCTATGTTAAACGCCAAGAAAGAGAAATCATAGCATCTTCCATTAATTGTATATAAGCCCCAATGAAATGAATGGAGACTAAAACAGACAACGGTTGTGACATTACATCATTTGTTTTATGATGGTTCATGTTCTTTACACAAAAAACTTTTTATACTTTTGATATTTCTGGTAATTCCTAATGCACCAGACCCGATAACTATTTTTTGATTGCATACAGATAAAAATTAAGCTATGGGGAGAAGAGGTTTTGTTTACCTATAACTTTAAAAGAGGGTGAAAAGTTACTATATTAACTTATGCCTGGTGCGATGAAAGTTTGAAGCCATCCTTTCATTATTATCGATAATAATACCTGTATTTCCAGTGGTCATTGCATCTGTTTGTGGCCAGCTATTTTTTACCCTTACTAATAGCCAGTGCTTTTTTTCTAAAAAAAAAAAAAAAAAAAAAGGTGCCGGAACTCACACACATCATACAGCCTGTCTTGTCTACCCTACAAGGTTCCATCCAAAAAAGGTGCCAGAACTCCGTTCTGGGAGTTCTATGAGGAAAAAAAGCCCTGCTAATAGCAGACAAGGTGGTAGAAACATGTCTTCTATATTACCTTTGTAGTTCCTTGACATTCTTTATATAATTTCTTCATTTATATTAAAATCAATATTAAATATGCATGCAGAGCACCCCATAGCCTTTGATTAAACATACCCACAGTACCTTATGCTTATTAATTTTAAACCTGGCCAGCTCAGATGTCATATCAAGGGATAAATAACATTTGTCCTTTTGCTACATGACAAACAGCAGCTTTTCAAATTTGCATCCTGCTGTTTTCATAAATGCAGTAACAGTAGACTTCTTAACAATAAGAGGTTCCTGTAACCTGATGCACTTAGGAATGATCTAGTATCAGAATTGAATTAGCCTTTTGGCTAAAAATGCTAAAGTAATCATATTACAATTTTAACATAATTTAGCTGCGTCTCTGCAGCCTGCTTCACATAATATGTCTGATTTTAGCTCAGGGTGATGTATGAACTAAACCACCAGCTTACAGTATAATCAAATATGTTCTCATGAATATAGCTATGTGTGACTTATTTGGTGAACCATATTGAAACAAATCATTTCTTAGTATCCTGTGTGAGAATCCTCTTTGTAAATGAGAAGTGAGGTTTCTCATAGTTTGGATTATTATTCAATGTCAAGTATGCTACCAGCCACTTCAGCTAAAAGCTTGTTAAGAGGGTGGTTAAAAGATTATGAAGTATGAATCAGAACAATCCCAACTGAAATGATTATTTTGCTCCAGGTTCATGAAATTCCATACTATTACACCATTATACATATTGGCATGCCCTGCACTATACTTAATTTTGGCTAGATGCACAAAACACGGTTTTTCTGCAGCTTTGCTATAAGAATGATTGAGATAAAGGATGAAAATTCCAAAGTGTGAAGTAAATACGTTATATACAAGAAATATCTAAAGGAAAATACCTTTTAAACATCATTCTGATAGTACAAATATGTAGCAAAGATTTATTCTGCTTCTATTCGTCATGAAATAGAATTAAAAATAGGACATGAAATACATTTTATTTCACACTGCAGTGGACAAGCTTTTATTAATTATATACCAAAAATTAATTTAATTTTGTTTGAAAAACTGCTCAGTGGGTACCTAGTGTCTCCTGCCTTTAAACGGGAAGGAAGTCAGGTGAGACTCATGAGCAGGTGATGGAAATTGTTTCTGTGCCTGACTGAACTAGCCATAACCAAGACAGAATAACAGAGTTGGTGGGGACCTTGGAGGTCTTCTAGTCCAACACCCTGCTCAGGCAGAAAACCCTATAACATTTCAGACAAATGGTTGTCCAATCTCTTCTTAAAAACTTCCAGTGTTGGAGCATTCGCAACTTCTGGAGGCAAGTTGTTCCACTGATTAATTGTTCTCACTGTCAGGAAATTTCCTCTTAGTTCTAGGTTGGTTCTCTCCTTGATTAGTTTCCATCCATTGCTTCTTGTTCTGCCTTCAGGAGCTTTGGAGAATAGGTTAACCTCTTCTTATTTGTGGTAGCCCCTTAGATATTGGAACACTGCTATCATGTCACCTTCTTTTTGTTGGCATACCCATAAACTTGACATACCCAATTCCAGCAATCATTCTTGGACTTTCAGAATAGTGTGGTTGGAATGTTACTTTATTTGCATATTTCATTAAGCCACAAGATGATTTATTTGATATTAACCTAAAACATTTAAAATGTTCTAGAATGGCATCTATTTATATTATGGAATGGTATATTTCTGGGTTCTGTTACTATTTACTAATATGTCTGACCACATTTCTACTTGTGTTGCAACTCCTTAGACAGAATATTTGTTTTTTCTTTGTTTTACTATAGATTGACAGTCACAAATGAGCATAATTTATTGCTTAATCCAATTTCCTGAAATCTTGATGTATTCAAGGAAGTCTTGCAAACCCAATCTCTTTCCTTAGGTTTACAGTATTTAATTTTAATATCAAATGCTCTCTATGTGATACAGGTAGTTCTCGACTTACAACAGTTCACTTAGTGACTATTCGAAGTTAAGACATTGAAAAAAGTGACATGACTGTTTTTCGCACTTATGACTGTTGCAGCAGCCACGTGGTCACGTGATCAAAATTCAGATGCTTGATAACTGACCCATATTTATGATGGTTGCAGTGTCCCAGGGTCATGTGATCATCTTTTGCAACCCATCAATGGGGAAGCCAGATTCACTTAACAACCATTTTACTAACTTAACAACTGCAGTCATTCACTTAACAACTGTGGCAAGAAAAGTTGTGAAATGAAGCAAAATTCACTTAACAAATGTCTCTGTTAGCAACAGAAACTGTGAGCTCAATTGTGGTCATATGTCGAGGGCTACCTGTATAACCAAAAGCACAAGATTTGTTGCTGAAAATATTATTCCCTGGGTGTGAAAGCTTTTACATATTAATTTAGTGGCAGATGTCACCTTCCACTTTGACAAAAAAATGAGAATTCCCTCCATCCAACTGGCTTGCTGTAATCACAAGATGTCAAAATAAGTACCAAGCACAGCTCCTCTTATTTTAATCAGTGCATCCTGCCCATGTAAAGAAGCATGATGAAATGAGAATTTTTTTAAAAAATAGTTTTGAATATAGATTACAAACAATAGTAAAGTTTAGCAAAATTACTATATTCTGTTCTGGAGAACTTGTGATTTTCTTCTGGGCAGAACAGAAAAGATGACTGATAGCCAAGGAATTATGGCTATACAGAAAATGTGTTGCGGATGATGCAAAGAACATCTATTATGTGAAATGCAGTGACACACATAAATCGCAGCCAGGGGTTTCACATCATGAAATTTGATGTGATTATCAGACAGTTTTGTAAAATTTAGCCAGTGTCCCATACTCATGTCATTGTTGGCCACTGTATCTAGGGAGAACCTGATCTGACACTGATGGGAATTAATTAGGTGATTATCTCTTTTTCTCTCTTCTTCTCTTCTTTTAGTTGGCTCAAATATGCCAACTAAACATTTGATATTGGAGAGTGCTATGCTCTGAAAAATGCCATCTGCCAGATTTTCCTTTAGTTCAAATTATTGATGTTGTCCTTCCCTCCTCCCCCCGTCCTTAATATGAATGGAAGCCAAGATGTTTGCTATAAATAGGGTAATATTAAACTGTATATTTATGGCAACTAATCTGGTTAGAGGAACATGCATGGAACTGATAGATAGCTGGAGAGCTTGTATTGAACATAGTTTTAAGATAGATTTCAAAAGTTATGAATGTGTGTCTGAATTTAAACATTTATGTCTATTTCTCCAGTTGAATGCACATTTCCCCAAAGAAATCCGAGCAGTTGGCAGAAGGAAATGAAGACTGCTTAGCTGTTTTAGATCAGTTTTTCATTGCTTTGCAAGTGATTTTTCTTTCCTTCTGTTAGCAAAGCTTTTTTCGTGATTTAAAGTTATGTTGCAAGGCCAATGTGTCTCTACCAGTTTGCTGGAACGAAGAAATAAAGTAAAAAAAATTTTCTTTCCTCGTCCTTTTCCTTTATGTTTACAAAATATATCAACATACAAACCCTACTACCACCATTGTATACAAAAGGTTTGATAACTGTCAAAGACTTTTATTGTACATAAGTTAAAAAGAAATAAATTTTGAGTCGTACGTAAAAATCTTATCTTATCTTATCTTATCTATAGAATAGAGCTGGAAGGGACTTTGGAGGTCTTCTAGTCCAGCCCCCTGCTCAAGCAGAACCTCCTATGCCATCTCAGACAAGTGACTGTCTAGCCTCTTTTTAAAAATCTCCAGTGATGGAGCCCCCACGATTTCTGGGGCAAGCTGTTCCACTGATTAATTGTCCTCACTGTCAGGAAGTTTCTCCTTAATTCCAGGTTGCTTCTCTCTTTGATCAATTTCCAACCATTGTTTCTTGTCCTGCCCTCTGGTGCTTTGGAGAATAACGTGACCCCCTCTTCTTTGTGGCAGCCCCCCCCCCCAAATACTGGACTACTGCTATCATGTCTCCCCTATTTCTTCTTTTCTTTAGACTAGCCCAAACCCAAGTCCCACAGCCATTCTTTGTATGCTTTAGTCTCCAGGCCTTTGATCATGTTAATTGCTCTTCTCTGAATTTTTTTTCCAAACTCTCAACATTTTTTTTGTGATATGGTGACCAAAATTGGCTGCAGTATTCCAGGTGTGGTCTCACTAGGGTTTTATAAAGTGGTACTAATACCTCACGTGATGCATTTTTGCATTTAATGATGCAATATATTCAAATATTCTATCTTGTGTATACCACAGCACTTGAACAGTTATTATCAAACATATAATAGCACAACGTTTTCTTTTAGTGCAGCTATTGTTATTGTTCACATTACAGATAGTCCTTGACTTACAACAGTTCATTTAGTGACCATTTGAAGATACAACGGCACTGAAAAAAAATGACCATTTTTACCCTTATGACTGTTGCAGCATCCCCATGGTCCTGTGATCAAAATTCAGACACTTGGCAACTGACAGTTGCAGTGTCCCGGGGTCACACAATCTCCTTTTGTGAACTTCTGACAAGCAAAGTCAATGTGAGAAACCAGATTCACTTAACAACTGTATTACTAATTTAATAACTGTGTGATTCACTTAACAACTGAGGCGAGAAAAGTGGTAAAATGGGGCAAAACTCACTTAACAAATTTCTCATTTAGCAACAGAAATTTTGGGCTCAATTGTGATCAGAAGGTGAGGACTACCTATATTATACTTTGTCATATTTCGGGTGTTTATTGTACGCTGTAGGATTTTCTCTTCTGTATCTTTACCTGAGATTAAATGTATTTACACTTTTTTCCCCAGAGGGGAGATCATCCTCTCTGTTAATTTTACCATATAATAAATGCCTTTTAAGGAAGGTCAGGCAGAGTGTGTGTATGTGTGCGTGCATGTGCACACATGTATGTGGTTAACATAGTAAGCTCCATGGTGGTATGAAGACTTAAACCTGGATGTTTCTGGCCCCAGTCCAATAATTTAATTACTTCGCTATACTGACTTTCCATTAGATTAAGTATACAGTAAATTAATCAGCAGCAGTAGCAGGAGCAGCAGCAACAGAGCCTGTGTGTACGGGACAGTGATTTGAAATCAGTGAGCCCTTTTCAGGTGTTGTCTGGGATAAATTCTCTTTTATGAAACTATTCAGAGTTTAAAGCCAGTTCTTGTCACCTTTAGCCAAAAAGATTTGACTGAAAATGATATAAAGTCTTCTTTCTGCAACTGTGCAAAATTGACAGCTCTAGAGTGGACCAATGAATCAAGTACAGAGAAGAGCAACAAGGATGATCAGGGGACTGGAGGCTAAAGCATATAAGGAACGGCTGCTGGAATTGGGTATGTCTAGTTTAATGAAGAGAAGGATGAGGGGGGACATGATAACAGTGTTCCAATATCTCAGGGGCTGCCACAGAGAAGAGGGAGTCACGCTATTCTCCAAAGCATCTGAAGGCAGGACAAGAAGCAACGGATGGAAACTAATCAAGGAGAGAAACAACCTAGAACTAAGGAGAAACTTCCTGACAGTTAGAACAATTAACCAGTGGAACAACCTGCCTCCAGAAGCGGTGAATGCTCCAACACTGGAAGTTTTTAAGAAGAGACTGGACAGCCATTTGTCCGAAATGGTATAGGGTTACCTGCCTGAGCAGGGGGTTGGACTTGATGTATTATTATTATTATTATTATTATTATTATTATTATTATTATTATTATTATTATTATTATTATTATTGTTGTTGTTGTTGTTGTTGTTGTTGTTGTTGTTGTTGTTATTGTTATTATAACTTAAAAAAGGAAGGCAAACTCCTTAGAATATAATAATACTTTGCTTAATTTTCAGTTCCTAGAAATTTCTATGGATATCATTTTATTTCATTTCCTTTTATTTATGTCTCTGAGCAGGAGGGATGATAGATTGGGTTAGGCTATTGTATTTGTTCATAGGCCTTGAAAGTGAAAGAAACCATACTGTTTATATGAAGCTTTTTGTATGTTTGGGTTTTCAGTAGTTATTTGCATTAGAACCAATGAGTTACACTGATTCAGCCAAGGAAAGAAAAATCATGATTCATAGACTCCATCAAATTAGCTGAAATCGTGACTTATTGAAAATGACAAACACTCTTAGATGGCAGTGATTATATCATGATTTCCATCTGGATACAATATATTGGTTAGTTAAAAATTAGAATGATAAATTGCAGTACAATTCTATGTCTGCTTTGCTTAACGGTATGTCCTACTGAGTTCATTAGTCATACACCTAGCTAAGCATCTATATAGATTGCATTCTTTATATAATTTATTCAGGTTTATTCAGTTTATTGGTTCTATCAAATTAACCTATGCACAAACACCTGAGAATAAATACATTTTAAAAAAACTTGAAGACTTACAAATCTGAACCATGCATTTAAGATGTTTGCTCTAGTGTTGGTAGAAAGTTTGGTGCTTCTTAACTTGGTGCCATATACCACTAAGTATATAGCAACAACAACAACAACAACAACAACAGACTCAAGCAGTACTAAAAGCCCTAGGATAGGAAGATCAGAAAAATAATGACAACAAATCATGGCCATTATCCTCACAGCAACATAGACAGACTCTACCTACCAAGGAAAATTGGTGGGTGTGGAATGTTGCAAGTACATCAGATGGTTGAAGAAGAAAAAAGAGCATTGGAAGAATACCTGAAGGACAGTGAAGAAGATGCACTGGCTCACTGACTACTGGAGAGACCAGACTGGCCTACAAGAAAGACCAAATGAAGAACAGAATGGAGGCATGGGACAACAAATATTGCATAGCCAATACATTAAAAATACATTAAAAAATAGCAGGGAAAACAGATAATAACAAGACCTGGCAAAGGCTAAGAGCAGGAAATTTGAAGAAAGAGACCGAGGGTCTAACTCTGGCTGCCTTAAGAACAAATGCATACAAAACCAGAATTGAAAAGACAGCAACAGACAGCAAATGCCACCAATGTAAAGAAGCTGAAGAAACAGTGGACCAACTGGTTAGTTGCTGCAAGAAGATTACACAGACTGACTGCAAGCAACAGCATGACAAAGTAGCAACAATGGTGCATTGGAAGATCTACAAGAAATACCATTTGCCTGCAACCAAGAACTGGTGGGACCATAAAATAGAGAAAATCAGACAAAATGAAGAAGCTAAATTGCTCTGTGATTTTAGAATTCAAACAGACAGGCACCTGCCACATAACACCCCAGACTTAACAATTGTCAAGAAGAAAGACAAAAATGTCTGGATAGTGGATGTAGCAATACCTGGAGACAACAGAATAGAAGAGAAAGAACTGAAGAAGATCACAAAATACAAAGACCTGCAAATAGAAATAAATGTGGCAGAAGCAAGCAAAGGTAGTCCCAATAGTCATAGGCACCTTAGGCGCAATCCCAAAATAACTGGAGCACCATTTGAACACTATCAGCATT
>NW_015386952.1:91516-135878 GCF_001527695.2 Protobothrops mucrosquamatus
AAAAATGTCTGGATAGTGGATGTAGCAATACCTGGAGACAACAGAATAGAAGAGAAAGAACTGAAGAAGATCACAAAATACAAAGACCTGCAAATAGAAATAAATGTGGCAGAAGCAAGCAAAGGTAGTCCCAATAGTCATAGGCACCTTAGGCGCAATCCCAAAATAACTGGAGCACCATTTGAACACTATCAGCATTAGTCAGTAAAGGCAGCTTTACTCAGAACAGTCCATATCTTGCAACAATACCTCTAACACCATCAAACATCCACATCTGCCTGTCCCAGGTCCTTGGGAAGGACTTGATAGGCGGACAAAAATGTCAAATCCAGACAGAACATTTGGCTAACTGTGTGACAAACAGCAGTAATAATAAACTCCCAGTGAGACACTACCTTGATGTGATTGTGGGGCTTGTGTGCTCTGAGGAAGATGAGAGTCATGCCACAGTTTCAACCATACTGGACAGGTCTCAGAGGAGTGAAACAAAGATTGTCTCTCCCATAAAAAAATACTGTGAGATATAAAATTGCAGAAATCCATATCAGCTCAGTCATTGCCATTGTTAAAATAGAGTGCACTGAATTCCAGATGTTGGAATTCCTGGACATCTGTGAAAAATGGGCTATAGGACTCAGGACTGTTGGCTGAGCAACCAGGGCCAGCAACTACAGAACTATTGGAAGAAGAAGTCTTTACCTGTCACAAATGTACAGTGATTGAAAATGAAGAAATAACGATTTGTTATTACAGATCAAATCCAACAAGAAGAGAATTTTGAAAAGAATGCATCAATTCTGGAAAGAACAACATCCAGAATCAGAAATAACAGAACAGAGACTAGCAGGTTGACAATGATTTATAGCAAGAAATAAAGTATTCACAGAAGCAGAATTGGAGTATTGCAAAGGTTTACCTTGATCAAAGAAATCAAAGCCTTGCCAGAATGTATTGGCAAGCCAGGGGGAGTTGGCAGTAGAGGAATCCAGCAGAGATATACAATTGTTTTTATTTGGAAACCAGGCACCCTCTCCTTTGCCTCAGAAAAAGCAAAGCCTCTAACTAAAGAAGTAGAAGAATTGAAACAAAGAATAACTGAACTACTAGAACAGCACAAAAACATCAAAGTAAGGTTGTCTGCATTGAAGCTTGTTCCAAAGAAACAGCTAGCACAAGCATTAAAAGATGCCAATACTGCAATATCAAATATAAGCACCAGCTCATTGCAAAAAATAAACTAACTAATGTACAGCACAGCTGCAGTTATAACTGAATACCCGAGATGCAAAATCAACAAAGAAAAAAGTCAAACAATGTGCCACCAAAATAAAGATCAAACTGGAAAATAAGATCTGCAAGCTGAAATCAGATGCAAGCAAGCTGGAACTTACAAAAGAAAAGAAGCTGAAGAACAAGACAAAAGAATACCTAATCAAAAAATTATCACTTAGAAACAAGGAAGATCAAGGAAGCACTAGAAATAATAATGCAGCAAATCACAGCTATAGCCAAGAAGATCAACAGATACGAAACTTGAATTGGAAATTATAGGCAGAATGTCCTATTTCAATCCAATCAGAAACATTTAACATTTCTAACAATCCATCAATTGAGAGGCTGCAGTGAATCAGTCAGTACCTGACAAGGAAGAAACAGTGCAGTTTTGGGCACAGATATGGGATAGCTCAAAGAAATGCAACAAGGATCCTGCTTGGTTAAAGGAGATGGATAAGAATAAAAAAGAATCTGAAATGAAAGAACTAGTAATAACAGCAGAAATAGCAATAGCACTGTCTTAGACTTATATACCACTTCACAGTGCTTTGCTTACATGGTGGAGAAAAGAGCAATGAATATCAAGAATTGGTCAGCACCAGATGAAGATGAACTGCAGGGTTTTTGGTTGAAACATCTGACTGGTTTACACCCACTTGTTGCCAAGCAGTTAGCAACATACTCCAAGGAGGTGAAATTGAAGAGTGGCTAATATGTGACAAAACATACCTGATAATGAAAGATCCAGCAAAAGGGGCAGCACCAGGCAACCAGAGGCCAATTACCTGCTTACAAATAACTTTCAGATTGCTAACTGGTGTGATAGCTGATGCAGTCCAATAGCATCTAGTTGAAAACAAGCTCTTTCCAGCTGAGCAGAAAGGAAACTGCCCAAACAGCAGAGGAACAAAAGACAAGATGTTTTGGAAAGCTGCCAGAGAAAGAAGACCAACTTGAATGTAGTGTGGATTGACTACAAAAAGATATTCGACTTTCTGCCACATGATTGGATAATCAAGTGCCTAGAAATAATAGGAGTCAGTAGAAACTTCAGAAGCTTTGTGCAAAGATCAATGGGACAATGGAAGACACAGTTGCAGGTCAATGGAGAGAGACTGGGAGAGATTAATATCAAGAGAGGAATATTTCAAAGAGATTCACTATCACCACTATTGTTTGTCATTGAACAAATGTGCCATGCTCACAATCAATCGGGGGGAAATACTGAAAACTGAAGGATTCAAGATGCCCTAGGACAGGGGTGTCAAACTGCCGGCCCACGGGCCGGATGCATCATGTGGAAGCCATGCCCACCCCATTGCCGGCAATGGCAAAACCGGCCCAATACGTTGCGCGACGTCACGTGACATTGCGAGTTTGACATGCCTGTCCTATGAAAATAACATCAAGAGTCTGGATGAAGACTCTTGATACTTGGTCATCCTTGTAGCTGCCCAGATGGCCCACCTGAGAGGCATCTGGGTGGCCCAGCAACCCAATCCAGCAGCCTAGGGGCCGGAAGATTCTAGGATGGGTGTTGAGGCAGCCGGAGGCTAATTATTTGGTGGCTACGTGGTGCAAATGGAGGCCAGCTGAGCAGCTGTGGCACTGAGCTGAATGTCAGTGAAACAGAGCTCTGTGTGCAGCCAGAGGCCAGCTGAATGATGGCAGAATGGAGCTGGATGATAGCAGACCATCAGATGAGAGCAGCATGGTAGACCAGCGGAGGGAGGGAGGGAGAGAGGGAGAGAGAGAGAGAAGAACATTTTTTTCCCAAAATTTTGAAAATGTTTGAATATTATATTTTTTAGAAGAACTTCCATAATTTTAATTTTTTTAAAAAATAAATGTTTTAAATAAAAACTGAACATGTTTAAATTTTGATATTTTAACATGAACCTTCAGAATTTTTAATTTTTTTATTTAGATTTTTTAAAAAGAAATTGGAAAAATCTTTTAAACATTCTGTAAGCTTTAAAAAAAAATCCTTAAATGAACTAGTGAAAAGAAACATAATCATGGAAATAGAAAGTGACACTATTGTGATTTGCAAAATATGTTCCATGTATGTGCTTATGCCCATGGATGACCCAAATTACATATGTACCAAATGTAGACTAAACCAACAAATTCACCATCAGTCAATTGCAAAAGGTGCCTTTATTTGGAATAGCTTACATCCTGCGATGATATCAAACATCCAGCATCTGTCTATCCCAGATGCTTGGGAAGGACTTGATAAGCAGGCAAAAATGCTGAATCCTGTCTGAACATCTGGCTGACTGTGTGACAGACAATAATAGTCTAGTGGAACATTCAAATGTTTCCTCCATAGGTAACATACTGTCCATGCCATAAAAAAGATCCTGATACCTACAGTATCTGCATTGGATTTAATGTCTTTACTGAGGAGAAAAAAAATTCCTGTCATCGCTGCATTTTACATACTTTCATTCGCCATAAGATTACTGACAGGCCCCAAACCTGTCAGTATGAATGATAGTATACGTAGTGATTCTTCCAAGCCGCCTTCTTTATTGTTTCACACCTGTAGACAGGATCTTGCCAGAGAGAGGGGCTATCTTCACCTACTTTCTTTCATACATAATATCTGAATTAAGTTGCCTCTTACTCCACTGGAATGCACTTTCTCCCTTCTGGGAGTCTACCTCCTTACTTCATTCCATATCACTTCATTAACAATGAGAAATTCCTCATTTTGGCAGCTACACATAAAGGCTTTTCTCCATCACAGCAGAGCGATGGTAATTCATTTTTTGAGCTCTGGATGGAAGGGAACATGTGTGAAGCTTAAAAGCTTTTAAAAAAAGCTTAAATAAATAGAACGGAGGCAAAAAGTTGATCAGGAGAGAGCAAAGCTAAAAGCATTGCCTTGGAAAGAATTTTTTTTTTCTGGTGTAAAAATAGTTATTCAACATATTTTAATAGATTTTCTGACAAGCTACTTTACCCAATAATTTATTTCCTTAATGATAATTATGTTTTGGAGGAATAATTGCAATTGCATGAATTTGTCTATACTGTACTATATACCATTAAAGCTAAAGGCAAAAACTGAGAGAAATTGAAAGTTTTTCACTGTTTTTGTGATAGTTTAACTCATTCTAAAGGTATCAAAAAAGTGTACACCTTTAGACTAGATTTTTCAAGTGTGGATTGAATTTATCACATTCCATATACAGATAATCCTTGATTTACGACCATAATTGAGTTCAAATGTTCTGTTGCTAAGTGAGATATTTGTTAAATGAGTTTTGTCCCATTTTATAAATTAGTAACACAGGTGTTAAGTGAATCTGGATTCCCTATTGACTTTGCTTGCCAGAAGGTTGCAAAAGGTGATCACATGACCCCAGGATACTGCAACCGTCATAAATATGAATCAGTTGCTAAGTGTCTGAATTTTGACCACATGGCCATAGCCAGGGGTAGGCAATCTTGGCTCTTTTATGACTCGTGGACTTCAACTGGCTCAGGAATTCTGGGAATTGAAGTCCACGAGTCATAAAAGAGCCAAGGTTGCCTACCCCTGGCCATGGGGATGCTGTAATGGTTGTAAGTATGAAAAATGGCCATAAGCCCCTTTTTCAGTGATGTTGTAACTTCAAATGGTCACTAAAGTGAACTGTTGTAAGTCAAGGACCACCTATATTTCAGAGAAAGCTGCACTGGATCTTCATACATTAGTGTTCAAATCTCCCTGTCAACTAAACACCATAGGCAGATACTGTGATGTCATCTTTGAATAGGCTTGAGCAATCACATCTATAAACATTTGCCTAAAAGGGTTAATGGCCAACTTATCATTGCTGTCATGTATTCTCTATATTGATTTTGATGGTTTGGGCCAGCATATTGGATTTGGACCAAGTCAGCAAACTTTGCATGTTTTGAACAAATCCAATAAGCGTCTGCAAAAGTTTCATGGAAGAAATGAGGGAAAATATTTTGAACCATCCATTTGGTTTCATGTGTATTCTGTAACTTTCAGTGCAGTCACTATAGATAATGTACTTGACTTTCTTTGATAGGGTAATTAGTGCAGTATTTAGCATTTATGGCTGGAGACTCATGCAATAATCTGTGAGCTGTATGTTAAGTTTACCTATGTGCACATATCTGCTTTTTTTTAATTGACACAATTTTCTCCAAGCAAGAGAGGTGATTCAAGTTTATAAACAAATTTTGTTCCTTTGATATATGTTAGAGGCCAGTTCTGTTGGGCAGTATCCTTTCCAGCTAATTAAAACCATATTTTAAATGGTGTCCTTTCTTCACTACTGATTAGCAATGTTATTTTCTAGATCTGCTTTTTACTTGATTTCACTTCTGCCATGTTCGGCTTTGCTGGAATTGCATCCCACCATCTATGTAACACTGGAGCTCTCCAGCAGACTCGGCAAGTGGCAGGCTCAGTATTGAGCTAGGAAAGGGATTGCCCAGAACGTTCACCATGCTGGAAGAAAATCTATAAAAATAACAATATTAACAACTCTCAGCCAGCATTTGAAGTTTCAAATATTTGACTCGGGTGCTTTATCTTTGGAGGAGTAGATGAAAGACTTTCATTCTGAGTGTACCTATGATAGTAATACTCTTCTCTACCGGGATTTTGATGTGTTCCCAAGTACACAACATTTCATTAAAACTGAACTTCAATTTGGGCTTATTGTCACTGTTCTTGAGAACTTTATTCTACTGTGAAAGAGCTAAGATTGGGAAATGATTTGAGTTGGAACCTACGTGACCTAGGCTGTCTTTAAGTATAATTTCATCTCATTCTGCTTCTTTATCCTTCTTTTGAATTTATAACTGGGCCAGTGTTGGATTCTGTATCATTGAGGACTTCATGAAGCTAATTGAGGATTCCCAGTGACAGATAAAACTGACCCAACTAGGCATTTAACTGAATTTTGAAAGATAATGCTAGACATTTTAATTAAAAGTGTCATTTTTAGCTGGTGACAGGATTTAGTTCATAGTTTGTTTGCTTTTTGCCTTGAGCTACTTTCAACAGCAAAGTTTAAGAAGTAATGGCTTTTGAGAGGTAATGGTGAACAATTCTCTTCTAAAACTTTCTTTCATACTGTAGTGGATTTGTTTTGTTTGAAACAGCTGTGAAATAGGATATAGCTGAAAGCTTTGTATGTTATTACAGAGGCAACAACAAAGCCACTGAGATTTCAAAGCATTGTTTCCCTGTTTTGTGAAATATTGATAAAATATAACTCTGTAAACTAACATATAAGACAAACAGGGTAGATGTTAGAGTAGTACTGGAAGTTTGCTGTCATATAAAGCATAAACCCCCAACAGGTCCAATAGAAGGAGCATCTTATAGATTCTGTCCATTAGTGAGTGTCACCAGAAGAAGAACCTTTTCTGCCGCTGCACCCATTCTATGGTCCCAACCTTAAAGGCCCTGTGGAAAGGCCAGTAGACATGGCTTTGCCATCTGGCCTAGAGATTAAAGAATGTGGTGGAGAGCCTATAAAATGACTGTACTGTTCCTGAATTAACTGTGTTTTCCTGTTGACTATACGGTATGTCTTAAAAAATATTTACACTGTTTTGATATTTTAATGCTTGTATCATTACTTTATTTGGGGAGGTGTTTGGTATTGTTTAATGTTTTAATTTTGGAAGCTGCCCAGAGTCATATATGTGAGATGGGCAGCTTCTGTATATAATTCAAATAAATAAATCAGGTAAATGAATAAACAAATAAATAAACTGTCAACTACACGTCAAATCAAAATGGAGAAATACTGCTCTCATTTTGAAATAAAATATCCCCCCCCAGCCATTACACTGACTGTAATCTCATTTTTTATTAGAGTAATTTGTAAATGTCATGATCCCCTGTAAAATTAAATTACCTTCTCTATGCTTTGTTTACAAAGAAGAGAAATTGCAGTTAGAAGACTATACGTATTATTACTATTAACACCATCTCTTCCACTTTGTCATATTCTTAGGCACATAGCTTTTATGAAATATTTAGAATACCAGACTAAAAGTCAATGTGTCTTGTATTGATTTGTATCTAGTGGAAGGTCTCAGCTTTGCTTTTACCCAGTTTGTTTTCATAACTCAGCATGATTTATGCAATGTTTTATAGATTGTGCAGTTGGAAAATGTCCAAGACTGCCTTGCTCATTCAAGATATGACCATGGAAATACTTAACAGTTTTCCATTAATCAGCTTGCACCATCCAGATCCCACTGTGCCAAAAGCTAACACGAAGCAGCAAAGTTACCTTTAGATAGCTCAAACAAACAAGCCAAACTGTATACTAGATCTGAATATTTATTTTCTTTTTAAAGGAAGAAAAGGTGATATTTTCATACATGTATCTACTTATGGGTTTTCTTTTCATATAGAGAAAGTTCTTCAAAATTTAAAATGCCTTTCTCAATAAGTCAGGTAAATTGCTCATAGATCTATCTGGTGGGATGGGTAAAGCAAGTTTTTTTTAATTTACTTATTTGTAAAATGTATTGGTGGCCCATCTTACCATAAGGTAACTGCAGTTCCCTGCAGGATTTTTCTGACCAATGAATCATGGAATTATGGAGTTGGAAGGCTCATCTTAATCTGAAACTCTGGATTGTGCAGAAAAACCAGTGAAATCTTCCTCAAGAACTTGTTTTCCAATCTGTTTTTTAAAAACTTCCAGAGATGGAGAACACCCAACCTTTGTTAAGTGGCATGTTTGAAGAGGTTATTGTCACAAAGCATTGAAAGCTATAAAGGAGATGTATCTGAAAAAAGCCTCTTTGCTAGACCAGGCAGAATTCCAAATCTAAAGTCTGTCTTTCTATTATCCAACAGCACTTTCATCATGTTCAAATTAATCTTCATTTGTTCATATCCAGGAAGGATATTTATTGGAGTTGTGACAGCAAACTCAAAGCTGGTGCTCACTCCAAAATTCAGGATGATATCTTACAATGATTTCATGTTTATTTTGATTAATCTAAGGGACAAGACAGAACTTTTGAGGAGATTGCAATGTTCAAATTATCTTAGAGAAAATCCCAGATTCTCTCATTTGTATTTCTATCCTTTTTATCATTCACTGGTTCCCAAAAGAACTTAAGGCCAAGTCACAGAGATACTAATTTTCCTGCAAATCTTCAAGAATTTAACTCCCCTTATGTAGTGCCCTTGGTGGCCCACAATTCCAGCGCCAATTATTTTTTCTTTCTTTCTCATTTCACACTGACTTAATCAACAACTGCAAAGAGAATTAGGTCACCCTATAGAGACTGTGCTCATAGGAGTGACTCTGAGGCATAATTCTCCTAAATCTCCCTTATATGTGTGCATGCCTCCTTGTGGCCCTCATATCTGAGACACTGAGAAAGCCTTAAAGATGAAGTCAGGAAAGCTAAGACTCAAAATGAACTAGGATTTGTGATAAAAGTCAAAAATAATAAAAGAAAAGCTTATTTCAACATGTAAAAAACAACAAAAAGGCCAAGGGAACAATTGGTCCATTAAATTGGGTATGGGTATATCTAGTTTAATGAAAAGAAGAACTAGGGGTGACACGATAGCAGTGTTCCAATATCTAAGGGGTTGCCATAAAGAAGAGGGAGTCAAGCTATTCTCCAAAGCACCTGAAAGCAGGACAAGAAGCAATGGATGGAAACTAATCAAGGAGAGAAGCAACCCAGAATTAAAGAAAAAATTCCTGACAATCAGAACAATTAATCAGTGGAACAACATGCCTCCAGAAGCGGTGAATGCTCCAACACTTGAATTTTTAAAGAAGAAATTGGACAACCATTTTTCTGAAATGGTATAGGGTTCCCTGCCTGAGCAGGGAGTTGGACTAGAAGACCTCCAAGATCCTTTTCAATTCTGTTATTCTGTTCTTTTGTTCTGTTAAACTAGATGATCCTTCTCCTATCATAACATCATGCTTCTCAGGCAGCCTTGAATAGCTTATGTGCAAAAGCCCGCCCTCCACTTATTTTAATTTTTGTCCTCTCTCTGTCCTGCTGATCCCTTATCATGCTTTGCCATCCAAACCCTTCTATCTACTTTGAGCCAAAAGTCTTAGGAACAGCAACAATCACCTCTGGCTTTCTGTATCAATAGAACAAAGCCAGCACTCCTGAATCCAGAGACTTTCATTTGGTAAACCTGGTTATGGGATCTACCTAGCCTTTTATTGACAGGGATAATAGTTGCCTTGTAATTAATTCCCACACATTTTCAGTGCCTGCTCTCAGTGCTCAGTTGTAAATCAGGTCCAAGTGACAGTTAATTACTTGGCTGGTTTATTATGTATGTATGTATGAGTGGAAGTAGAAAGCAGAACCAGAGTAAGCCAAAGCCTCCAAAAGCCAGACAATCAGCTTGAATCTGAAATCTCTCCCTTACAACCCTGATGCTTTGGGGATATCTGGGTATTTGGTAGTCCTAGAACAGGGGTGTCAAACTGGCAGCTTGCAGGCCGCATGCGTCACACGCAGGCCATGCCCACCTGGCTCCGCAAAGACAAAAAACTTCACGATACATCATGATACATCACATGACACGATCGAGTTTGATACCCGTGTCCTAGAAGAAAAAGTGTGATGAAGAATAAGTTACCATACTAGAGGTACCCATCGATGGCTACAAAAGAATTAGTATAGCTACATCTATTGAGTTTCCAGATTTAGCCATCTTTAAAGGTGGTTAAAGATTTCTTTACATTCCTTTTTCTTTGCCAAAAAAAACAACACCTGATTTGAAACTAACCCAAGTAGTCAGATCTAATAATTGATCTTATCTAAAACCATAAGATTAAAATAAACAACGAACCTCAACATTTACCTTCTACATTCCAATCTAACATTTATCATCCCTTTCCCCATTTTTTAAAATTCTAAACCTTTTTTAGAAATTCACTTTAGAAATTTGACCATTTCAAAATGTTTGTTTAATAGAAAACTGTGTAGTAGGTGGTTTATGCCTGCCTCTGTTTTTTTAAAAATAATATGATATTTCTAAAAATGCAAAATTGGCTTGCTTTGAAAAAAAACTATATTCATTTTGACTTTTAACTGAGTGCATTCTAGGGTGTGCATGTTAAAAAAGTCTTGCAACCTGTAGCCTGCTGTTGCTGTTTATGTTTTACATTTTTTATGTATACTTTTATTGAAATCTAAACTTTGTCACCATCTGCTCTGATTTCTGTTCATACAACTACTTTAGAAATAAGCTCACCTGCCAGTGTTTACTATTCATATAGATTCATGTAGATTGCACATAGATTAAATGCGACTTAATTTTTGTAACAATTTTTCTGCAGCTTTGTCTCTTTCATTTGAGACAGAATGGCTCAATTTTCTCTCTTAGAAATACATCAAAGTGCAAATATTCAGACAATTATTTCGGGAGTATTTAGCAAGTAATAAGCCTGTTCTAATTATTTCTTTAGAGAAATTGAACAAATTCTAATGTGATTCTAATTTGTTTGCACAGAATAACAATTAAAATGCAAATGAATGAATAATGCTATTTTAAAGGTAAGCAGTATAAATCACAGCTATAAAACACGAAGATGACCATGGAGCTGAATGCATTAGATTGTTGATCAGCAGACTTAATCTTGTAAGCTTACTTGGAAGTCTGTTCAGCAAACTATTGTGCTAGAAATTTTGGAAAAACGAAGAACTGGATCTAAAAAATGGTTATTAGGAAGAAGAAGGATCCTTTGGAATGCACGGAACTTTGCAAAATAAAAAGCATCTCTATTCCAATCATATTTTTTCAAGGGTTACAAGACTGTTTTTAAAGTTTTTGCTGATGGTCTCCAGACCGGAGACTGGCATAACATGAGTTTGTAGGGCAAAAATAAAGTTCCCGTATGAAGAAGGTAGTTCTCCTAAACACACCGAGTTGCTTCAAAAGCTCACTCTGGGTTGTCTAATGTGCTGGCATGCATTGGTTCAAAATAGGAGAAAAAAGCAGCTTTGGAAAGTCAGTTAGGAAGTAACAGGCTGTTTAAATCGGTTGTCTGAGAAATAGTATGTGGGTAGTTCTGCCTCCCTTTTTTTCTCAATCACCTCTCTCTTTTGGTCCTATTTCCTTCAAGTGGATGCCTGGCCATATTAAGAAGCTGTTAAGAAGCTCATATTTAGATTTCTCTTCAAGCAGTTTCAGAATGGTTCATAAACCCAGGCTTTGAGCCAGATGGTGGAGGTCATGGCTGTTTCTAGTCCAAGTCCTTTTAGTACTGGGTTCTAGGTTCCAGACACCCAATTTGGCCAGTTAAGAAGAGGCATTCCGAACACAAGGGCAAAAGGTGAAGTGGGAAATAAAACATAGTTTTAAATAGGAATTTTCTCACTGTTTCTCACTGCTTGTTCTTCCCTGGCAGACAAAAGACAGATGGCGAGGTCTTCTGATAGCGCTGGCCAATTGCCAGGCTGAGTTTAGACAGCAGTGACCAGCAGTGCTTCTGGACAGTCTTACTGAGGGAACTAATAAAGAGGACACATAAACAAAGGCCTACATTATCCTTTTGAATCATTCTTGTCGATCAAATTTTGGAGTGGTTGAGAGGAAGAGGCCTAGAAAGATCAGTTTGGAATTATACAGAGAGAAGCAACCTAGAATAAGGAAAAAATTCCTGACAGTAAGAACAATCAACCAGTTGAACAACTTGCCTTCAGAAGTTGTAGGTGCTCCAATACTGGAGGTTTTTATGAAGGGACTGGACACCCATTTGTCTAAAATAGTATAGGGTCTCCTGCTTCAGCAGGGGGTTGGACTAGAAGTCTTCCAAGGTCCCTTCCAACTCTGTCATTCTGTTTTCTAAATGGTAGTATTGTGATTACCCCAGATATGACTCAGAACAACTTTAAACCTTAGACAAGCATTACGCATTTCTATAACAAAAATAAATAGAAATATTAAAATGGTTCCAGAGCAACTAAGAAATGTGTTATCATTTTGACTTGTGCCAGATGCCTATGAAGGGTTTTACTGAAAATATCTTGTAAGTGAAGGCTTGATTAATCTAAATCTAATTAAAAGTTAATGAAAAGGACCCTTGATTTTGGCAAGCAAATGTTAGTATATAGACAGCCACAATGTACGGAAAGAAGCCCTTCAGTGCATTGTGGTTTTATAGAAAGCATCTGTGGAAGACTAGTTGTTTGAATACTGCCCAACAAGGCCACACATTTAAGTTCTTTCTCCTGTTTGTGCAGATAAGATTTCATTGCAATGTTAGCAGACATTTCTATTGCTTATTCATATGAGGAGATACTAAATAGAATCGCTAAGCCAACACTTTATTGCATCTATTGTTTTCTCTTTCCCTACATATGCTTACTTTCAACATTTCAACACATACATTCCATCTCCGTAGCAAAAGAAGTAAGGAAAACTTTTTTTTAACCTTCCCTTCAAAGGTATATGGGTGGTCCTTAATTAATAACTGGTCGCTTAATAACCTTTTGAAATTAGAAGAGACTTGAAAAAAGCTACTTATTATGACCCATCCTTGAAATTATGAATGCCATATCACCCCTGTGGTCACATGATTATATTTTTGGCACTTGGCAACCATCTCACATTTATGAACAGTTGCAGTGTCCTATGGGCACGTGATAGCATTTTGCAATGTTTTTTGACATTTCCTGGCAAACAGCCCCCCCCCGTCCATTGGATAAGATGTATTTGAATTTACAACCATATGACTCATTAACGACCATTGTAAAATGGTCATAAAGTTGAGTCTTATGGTTTGACTTATGTTCACAATGACCTACCACCAAAATTCTGGGATCAATTATGGCTGAAACCTGAGCATTATCTGTAGAATAATTGATCTGTGCCTTGAGTTTTGAATAGGCACATTAAAAATTTCATCCAGGTCTTTGAAATGGTAAGTAATCACTATTCAAAGATTATAGGGAAAGTTGGAAGTTGAGCAAATTAGCACTTAATCTAAGCAAAGGACCGTATTTGACTGATGCCCATGAAAGCATAACCTTCTTTCTCAGCACTTATTAAAATGTTTATCACTTTGAATCTTTCTCCCTCTTTATCTTCTCTTACCTTAAGTGCTCACTAGTAAAAGCACTTTTGCAGAAAGTTCTAAAAATACTTTTTGGTAAGTGCTATGTAAGTAATTCATATCAGTGAAATAAAAGGACATTGTGCTAAATGAGCTGGTGACATGAAATAAAATGGTATGTCAACTGTAGAGGGTGTTCCTTGGTGTGGAACAGACACTTGAGCAAGGCATTTGCTTTCTGCCATTTGGGGATCATGGAAATTGGTTGCAGATTATTTAAAATGAAAGCAGTGAGTTAGCCACACCAAAGAGCTAAATGTTGAAAAAAGTTAAATAGGGAGAAGATTGTCCACAGTCTGCCTTCCAAATCACAAGGAACTCTTAAAGATATGGAAAATATGATCACCATCACCACCATCATCACCACCGTCATTATCTTTAGCATCATTGTCTTCATCTTGGGAACTTGGATTCATTATCTTCTATGAAAACCTGTAAAAAATCTAAATCCTAAAAACTTAAATAAAACAATTAATTTAGCCATTAATATTACCATCAATTAATAATTACAATGAGGCTCAGAGGAGAGTTTCCTGGAACTGATTCTGTAAAATAATTATGCATTGAAGTGCAACCTTTAATCCAGTCCTGTCCATCTCCTTTTGTCCTATGTCATTCATTTATTTATTTGATTGTTCGATACACAGTATATCTTGTTTTTTCTTCTGGATCTTAAGAAAGGGTACATAACATTTCCCCTTCCAAACCGCACCTGGATAAATGTTTGTTCTTTTATCAAGCTTATTTAAACAGAAGAAGGGTAAGGAGACCCTTGCTGTGTTAGACCCAATTTCCAACTAATCCACCATTCCGTTTTTCAGAAAGATCAACCAAATGCCCCAGGAAATCCATAGGCGGGGCAACAATCTCCCTTTGTTAGCAACGAGTGGTATCACATTATGCCTGATCTTGGAAATATCATATAACCATATTGTCTCTATCTAAGCCCCTTTCAAATCCATCTGGACTGATAGCTGCTCTTATCTGCAGAATGTGAATGTCAGGGAACAAATATATATATTGATTATCCTATGTTGATTAGTTTGTTAGAAAAATTAAAGAAAAAACCCAGGAATATGAAAATGTGGGATTTGCTTATTGATGTATTAATAATGGAAGAAATTCTTTGCTGACAGGTGTCATTTTATTCATATCCGGATTTTAAATCAGACAGCTCCATGTAAACTGCTTATAGGAACTTTGGATATCAGGAGTTTTTTTATCTATAGCAAATCATAAAACTGTAGCTGATTCATCACATTCTTGGCTACTGAAGACTATAATTTGTACCGAAGGACAGTACAAATCTATAACAAATTTTATTATAAATATCACCAATGATTTGCAATGTGCTATCCAAGTTCATTACTTGACCTTCTCACTTAAGGCCAAGGACCTAAGACAAAACAAAAGTAATCATTCATGTGAAGTGAAGGCATTTGATATACGTTCTATAATTATTAAGTGGGCCGTTGCATCTGGCCTCCTTAACCAATATAAGTTTCTCAAGAGATTCTCTTCAAGGAATCAAGAGCAAGACCAGAGGGGTACTAACTTATTGAACTACTTATTTGTGAACAGACTGAGACTATTTGTGAACAGACTGAGAAAGTTTGGAAGGCAGTTATTTCAAGGAGGTTCACGTACAATAAGGATTTGCTAACCCCACAAATGCTACTTTGACTCTCAATGAACTGTCTGAATAATTCTTTGAAATTTAGTGACTATTATAAGAAACAGTTGGGCATACTACCTTTCTCATTTGTGGGTTCTAGTAATTTCTTTTATATTCGGCTTCTTGATGTGATCTCCTGAATTCTCTGTACTTTGGAAAATATCATTTTTGCGTGTATTACTTCTTTTTTCCTTTAAATATCTTTATCAGTCTGTCTTTTAAAGCAAAGTGGCAGAGGGATGGGTGGGAGGCAAAGATTTCTGGCAATTGTGCTCAGTATCACCGTTTATTTTAACCATTTTCTTCCTGATCCTAAAGATGAACTACAGTTATAATCATTTTAATGTGAACCTCTTTTGTTCAGGTTTTATGAATATAATATTGTAAGCTTAGAATAGTTACAAGGAAATTGTTTAGTTGGGAAGAAAATACATTTTCCTAATGCTTTGTAATGATGTTACAGTGGTCAGAGAAAAAGTAGAATTATATATAAACTGAAAAATTGGATGACCCAATCAGTGACCGAAAATAAATCATGTACCCTTCCTTCAAAAAAGAGTGATTAAATATACATTTTATTTTATTATTTTACTTTTCCATTTAATGTATAATGTTGCATCCTGTCTCTTCTCCAGAAGTTTAGGGTGATATCTATTGTATTCCCTTCTTCCAGTTTTTCCTCACAAAAACAAACCTGAAGGTTAGGATAGACTGAAACAGAGTGATTGGCTGTAATGGTATGTGTGGTAAGGCAGTCAAACCTGAATATTTTATGACTTCCAGGCCTCATCCAGCCCTTTGGCTGCCCCTGTCTGGCCCATGTGAGGTCAACTGGAAATTAGAAATCAAATGTAAATTAGTGTACACCGTGCATGCAATACAGTTCCATTGCTTTTATTTTGAAGGTGACTGCTTTTTTATTTAGTTATATATGTGTGTGCATGTGTGCCTATGCACTTTCACAACCCTATTGGTTTGGCTATCTATAACAATCCCAGTTTCTCACATGGTGTCTTGGGAAAATTAATTGCTCACCCCTGCTCTAGATCATCTAATGAGCTTCCAAGGCTGAAAGGAAAATCTTAGTCTACCTGGCTCTAGTCCAATACCTTGGCCACTATACCGCTCTGGACCGTGTCTTCATCATAATTAAAAAATATTACATTTCAGTCTTGATAGTATTTATTCAAGGGAATGCAATAGCACTCTGTTTTTTTAACTTGAGATTTTCTTATAAGCATATATATATAATATAAAAACCACTATTTACAAATCTGAGTTTGTATGTTTGAAACAAATGTAGTACATTTATAAGGTATTCAATTGATGGTATTTAAATAAATAGGAAACCAGACTCTATTCTCTTTTTAATCTTGAAACAACTGCGTATAAATTTGCAGAAAGAGTGTGTGCTTCAGGAAAGATTCTATTCATGTAAGGATTTGCTAAAGTGCTAAAGACTGCTAAAGACATTTTGCACAAGCCAATTTTTTTTCTTTTCTTTTCGTGTCTAATAAAAGTGCTTTAATTTACTGGATTACTTGCTGTATATGGCTTTTAATGATTTTTGTTGTTAACTTTCTCGGCATGGTATAGAGTAGGCCTCTTCTATTCTACAAAGTATGCATCATGGTAAATTTGCTTTTTTAAAAACACACATATTTTACCATCTCCAAATTCTTTATAACTCTTTGCATGGGATAAATGTGCCACTGCCTATCTATATATTGCTTATAGCTGAAGTGAAAACACAGAGTACAAAGCAATATTTCAGTTGGCAGTGGGCAGTAAGAAGCAAATGGGTTGCCATCAGAGAAAGTTGAAATAATATTGCATGTATTATTGCCAATATTGCCAATAGTTGCTAAAGTTGAGAGGCGATGCACTTTACACACCAGAAAACTGTATTATTCCCATATTTATGTGCAATTTTATTGTAAACATCCTTGAAATGTTTATTTTGGGACAGAACCTTGTTAGCTTTACCAGGACAGCCAGGGGCAAAGATGTATCATCATCATACTGATGATACTGCACCCTATGCTGATGGATAACTTGTCTCAGCAGCTTCCTGCAGATAGATGAGAAGGGAGAGCATAGAGCCCTCAGGCACTCCAGCAACACTCACTGCAGCCAACCATGGAGAAAAGAGGAAAACTATCACAAAACAGCCGTCCCTACTCAGTATGACGTGGCCTGAAACCTTAGTAACACCCAGCACCGAACATTACACAAATTGTTCCCCTGTCCTGCCTAGTGGGAGGGGAAATGAAATTGGCAGAATCCATCAATAACTTTCTTTAAGATAGCCCAACAACAGGTTAGAAGGACAGTACTTTCAGGAGAATCAGCAATGGAGATCTTATCTCCAAACTCAGGCACCCAAAGTTTGGTGTGGGGCTGATAACTCGATCCTCGAATTTGAGAGAGAGACTTTTATCTTAGCGAAGGGTCTTCCTTGCCCAGCTGAAAATATGAATCATTGTGTAATTCAGGCAAAGCAAAAAAGCATTCATTAAGGGGTGTGTGTGTCAAGTTCTTTTGCAGGGTACAGAAACAAATGATACGTAGTAAATTTGGTATATACGATACAATAAAAGACACTGATTACATGCAGGATTTGAACAACAGAAAACGTTCTGGATAACATTCCATAGGTGGCAAATTTATGTGTTATATTACTGTTTCCCAGCTGGGTTTCTATCTTTCTTAAAACTTGCAAGTATGTATTCAAGGACTTTCAGAATATGGTCTCTATTGTGTAGTTGCTGAAAAAATGAGTTCTCACATACAAAAAAATGGCCTCGGCTAAAAAGGGAAAAACATGTTTTCTTAAAGTTAAAAAAGAGGCCTAGACTGCCATATTGAAAGTGCCAATATCACCTTTTAAAATGCTAATAATGAAGCCTAAAATTTGAAACAACAGAGACAGCACATTTTATAAAGATAGACTGACTCAAGGATGGTTGGTTGGTTTTTTTTAAATAATATAGCCTTTTGGAAAAGCCCTTAGTGATGATGCAAACAAGTCAAGCTCAGTCTTTGAAGTGTTATTTGCCAAATCCAGCTACCTTTGACCGTGCCTCTTTTTGGAATGTGTTAGAAGAGAGAGCAATATAGGTTTTTTACCTATCTTTGAGGTTTTTTCCCATTTTTTTTCATTCAGAAAATTAAAATACAAAATACAAAAGAAAAGAATTTTTTTCCAAAGACAAAACAAAACTAGACAAAAACATAAAAAGATCTGAGTTAAAAGGACAAATAACAAAAACACACATTATCACCTGCTAGTTGAACACTGACAAATATATTGCAAAAAAAAAAACCCTTTCCCCTTGCAAAACTTTATAAGCTTTTTCATTTATCTGCAACGCAATCTGATCTGTCATACATTACACACACACACATACATAAAGAAAAAATAGTTAACAGGTTAATCAACATCAGAATTAAACTTCAAGGCCCTCTGTTACTAATCTCTTATTGTAATTAACTTGTAGAAAGTCCACAATTGTTTCTTATCAACCACAGATCACCCCAATCATTATCTCTGATCTGTCCAGGATTAAATATCCTTGATTGACTCTTAATAGTACAACATTTCCTTAGGATTTTAACTGGGAACTTTCCCAATAATAGCATCTCATTTCCCAAGTTCCTAAGTCTCTGTTGTATATAACTCGGCAGCATCCGTTGTTCAAAAAGCTTCTTTAAAAAGCACAGCATTCATCTTGCCAAGAAAGTCCAGTCCATCATTCGTCAATTCCATTATCTCAGAATTTCTTACATTCATATTCCTTTCCATTTTTTCCTGGTAAATTTGTAATTTTCAGACCAGATTCTTTCTTTGCCTGGCAGCAAATCAGATTCCAAATCATCAAGTTGTGAATCAAGTCCAACAGTTATTTTCTGCTTTTGGTTATCATCCTGAGTTTGGTTCAAAGCCGTTGTTAACCCACCAAGTTTTTTATTTATATTTTTTAAAAATCTGTAAATTGGAGAACATTCTTTTTTCGAATCATTCCCAGAAAGCTTTATCTACTTTTAGAGACATTGTGAAAACACAGTGTTCCTTACAAGGGCAAAAGAAGCAGATAAATCACAGCCTGGCATCCACAAAGAACAGCTGAGATATTTTTTCTAAAATAAAAAATGATTAAAAAGAAAGAGAATTTCCCATTAAAAGTTTAATAATAATAATAATAATAATAATAATAATAATAATAATTAATAATAATAATAATAATAATAATACAGTTGGAAGGGGCCTTGGAAGTCATCTAGTCCAACCCCCTGCTCAGGCAGGAAACCTTATACCATTTCAGACAAATGGCTGTCCAGTCTCTTCTTAAAAACTTCAAATGTTGGAGTATTCACCATTTCTGGAGGTAGGTTGTTCCACTGGTTAATTGTTCTAACTGTCAGGAAGTTTCTCCTTAGTTCTAGGTTGCTTCTCTCCTTGGTTAGTTTCCATCCATTCCTTCTTGTCCTGCCTTCAGGTGCTTTGGAGAATAGCTTGACTTCTTCTTCTTTGTGGCAGCCCCTGAGATATTGGAACACTGCTATCATGTCACCCCTAGTCCTTCTCTCCATTAAACTAGACATACCCAATTCCAAATCAGAATTCTTTTAAGGAGCCAAAAAGAACAATGTTTGTTATATAACCTTGTATAAGTGTAAGTCCAATAGGATGACTTTCACTGCCAGAAAACGTATTTTCACTGCTGACTTCCTTACTGCAAAAGTTGAAGTGGTTTAGCGTTCAATGATAAACAATAAGAAAACAGAAAAAAAGTTGTAAAAGTCCAGCAAGCAAGTATAAGATAGATCAGCAGTCAACTAATCAGATAAAATGTAGAAAGAGTAGAAAAACTTTAGAAAGTGCAATTAAAATCTAAAAAAAGAACAGCTGAAGGGAAAAAATGGTAAGAGACCCGACCTTCTGTTCACTTCTTACCGAGAATTGCGGTCTTCAAGATCCTCTCTACTCTGTAGATCTGAAGATCGTCTTGGGTCCTTCCTAGTCTCCCCTTTAAAAACAGGAGGCAAGACGCCAAATAACCTGCTTTGGCAGCAAAAATTGGCTGTTCATCGGTGGGAGAAAAGAAATCGCCCACTGCTCAGCATGCCATCTTGGGAGAAGTCCCTTCTTTTAAATTGTGTAAGTAGAACATTGATAGTTTTCATAGCCAGGTTGCGGACATCACTTCAATGTCAACGTTTTATGAGATCAGATCAGGATTCATTAAAGGAAATGTCTATGGAGATTCTCAGCCATCCAGGTCATGGTTGTCTCAAAGGTGCTTTTTCAAGAGGCAACTGGACTTTCTTATTTTTCTTTGAAGACGTTTTGCTTCTTCAGCTTCTTGGATGAGAAGCAAAATGTCTTCAAAGAAAAACAAGAAAGTCCAACTGCCTCTTGAAAAGGCACCTTTGAGACATTCATTAAGGAAAATAGAGATAAATTATTTTTCTATTTTGAACTGGTGTAGTTTCATTGTTCCTGAAATGGTGACATGATTCAAAAAGCGTGGAAGAAGAGTGGTCTTGTGGTTTGGTCATTTCTCAAACCTGAGTACTGTATTGATTTTATATTAGAACAGACAACTATGCTAAGTGCAAAGGAATAAGTAAATAACAGGAACAAAACTATAGCTGTTTTAGAAACTCTGAAATTAAGAAAAAGGCCATTTTTTTCTTTCCTCTTTTCTGGGAAACTGAAATTCTTTTATACTCTATTGGAAATGTGCAGTGCATAATTTGAATTATTCATAGAATCATCATATTGGATATATTAAATTTAAAGGGGTAGTTGGATAAATATATGCTCCCACAAAACATCAAATTAGTATAAATTCAATTGCAATTTATGAAAGTTATGACAGCTATACTGGATTTAGCTCCTGCGGGTTAGATGGTAGTGCTATGTAATGCATAGATCTAAAAAAGTTCTGCCCTCTTTCAAGGAAAAGCTATACTTTATATTTCCATTCTTGGTGACCCAAATGATGCTATGGTCACCCTCTTGTGGTGTCTGGAGGTGGTGGAGGCCTGGATGGGGGACAACAGGCTTCGACTGAACCCTAGCAAGACCAATTGGCTTTGGGTACATAGGGCTCCAGGATCTTGGACTTTGTCATCTTTGACTCTGGTGGATGGGGTGGCACTGCCCAGACAGATCTGGTCCTCAACTTGGAGGTTCTCCTGGACTCACGACTCTTGCTCAAGGAGCAAGTTGTAGCAGTTGTGGCTAGGAGAGCCTTTGCACAACTTTATGTTGTGCGACAGTTGAGGCCTTTCCTGGACCAGGATTCCCTGTGCTCAGTTGTTCTGTCCCTGGTCATCTCACATTTGGATAATGGTAATGCACTCTGCATGGGGCTACCCTTGAAGTAAATAAGCTTCCAGATGTCCTTGAAGAGCATCTGGAAGCTACAACAACTGGTACGGAGTGTGACGGCACAGGCAGTGTTGGGGGCCCCCAAGGATGGCCCACTAACATCACTGCTCTGCGAGCTGTATTAGCTGCCAGTCTGCTTCTGGATGCAATTGAAGGTGTTGGTGATCACCTTTAAAGCCCTTCATGGCATCGGTCCAAGCTATTTGAGGATTGTCTCATCCCACTGGGATTGACCTGTCCCATTTGTGCTGGCAGTGGAGGCAAGCTGCGGATCTCATCAGCTTGATTATTCCAGTTGGTGGGGTCCCAGAGGAGGGCCTTCTCTCCTGTTGCTCCTGCCCTCTGGAACATCTTGCCCCCTGATGTGAGGTTGACACCCAACCCTCCTATCCTTTCATAAGGGCTTCAAGACCTGGCTCTGCCAGTTGGCCTGATGCCCCAATGGGGGAACAGTGCAGTGGAGCTGATTGATCGAGTAAGATCTCACCTCCCTCCGCTCTGTCCCTGCCCTCTTCATGTGTCATTAGATTTGAATGTCTGGTTTTAATTTATTTATCTTGTACTATATAAATACATTTTTATGACTGTACGTTGTCTGGATTTGCCCTGTAGCAAGATGGATGGCCAATAAATTTTATAAATAAATAAATGGAAATATATTCAGATTGGGAGAGGAAGTTAAAATTCTATGTTGGCTGCAGGTCCCAAGAGTAGCAAGGAATAGAATTTCTGTATGGATTTGGGATTCAAGCCATCTGTTGAAAAATCCTGGATTAACTGGAATTGGCAGGGAAAGTTTAGGCCAAAATGCCAGAAGTGTTTTATTTCTTTTCAATGCTACTGGCGCAGTTGTATAGTTTCAGTTTTGCCTGCATTCTTCGATGTTCTATTTCTGTTTGTGCTGCTTAATGATTGCCCATTTTTCTCTATAATTCTAAACCTCCTTTATTTTATATGTATTAAAATGAAAAGCATTTGCATTTACTCTCATACTTCAGGGCTCTTCAATTAAATGGGAAACGTAAACCTTTTGTAAAAGGGTCACTCCTGAGGATTTCTTAGAAATGGGGTTGCATACTTCTCCAATCAGGAAAAAGTAATGGCAGCTTAATTATGTGTACCAAATGGAACAGAAGTCAGGGAAGATATAAATGTAGCTATCATGTGGCAGGCTTTTTTATGTGTTTGTGCATTTAAAAATGAGCTTAATGTGCTGAATTTCGAACTCCTGCCTTTCAATAAAAACCATATAATGCTTTTCCCCCAGCTCATTTGTGGTACTATATTCTTTTGTGGTCTTAAGAGCAAATTCAAATACCATTACCAGTTCCATTCAGCTCTCAAACCGTCAGCCTTTTTTAAACCTGAGTAAGGATGGTTCTTTGTTAAATGAACTACTGCCCACTCTATTGAACTATCCATCTCTGTGGTAATCTCAAGTGGAGACTTGCAACATCTACAAAAGTCAGTATGAAGCCCACAAGTGAAGAAGATGCTGAAGTCTCTCTCTCTCTCTCTCTCTCTCTCTCTCTCTCTCTCTCTCTCTCTCTCTCTCTCTCTCTCTCCCTCTCTCCCTCCCTCCCTCCCTCCCTCCCTCCTTTGGAAACAGAAACGCAAGCTCTCCTCCTTATCTTCAGCATAGAAATTATTATGTACCTGCATGAAAAGTTTTTTCAATACATCCTGCTACCCAGCCTCTTTAGTGGTGATGGGGGAGGGGGGGAGAAGAAACCAAGGGATTGGTGGACTGCAAGGAATCCTGCACTCCTGCTCTACTTTCTACCTATCACCAAGAGCCTTCTTCTTCCAAGAAGGAAGAGGGCTCTCTCCCTTTGTCGCTGGTGCTGCCCCCCCCCCGCAGCCCTACCTTGCTAGCATGTATATGAGTTGCTCCCTTGTCCTTCCCCTTTCCACATAAGCTTATGCCATTTCCCCTGTCCTCACCACCCTCAGCAGATCCCAAGTAAGGCCACTTTCTCCTCCTCCTCCTCTTTCTCTTTGCAGAACTGCTTGCCACTTTGTTGTGTGGGGGGAAACAAAAAAAAAAGCTGTGGACTGTAAGTAAAATTGCACAGTTATTTCAAAGTTTTGCCTCTATTCCAAAGCAACCAATGGCTGCTCGCTTGTGAGGCATTGCCACCAGATGATTGGATGCAGGAGCCATAGGGAGGCAAGAAAGAGGGTGGGGTATGCTCCTCTCATTTTTCCTTGCACCTTGTAACCTATGGGTTTCTGGGGAACGTAGCCAAATTTCAATCCCAGAGGAATTATGGGTCTCAAATTTTGGACTCATTGTGTAAGTTAACCCATTTGAGGTATGCTGATTCAAAAATTGTTGCTCTGTTTCACCCAATCAAACAGACTTTAGAGTTTTTGAAGCATTTAGCTACTGAACAGCACAGGTCCCAGAAAAAAAACATTGTAATAATCCACTCAATCTTATTCCCCAAGGTGATTCAATGCCGTTTATGAGTGTTTTCTAGATATATTCAGTCAGCCAGTTATGAATTCATCTAACAGCTATATCCTCTAGCACATATTTTACATTTTTATTAGTGTAGGTATCGTGAGAACTTAGAATGCTTTGATAGAGCCAAGATACTCTATATCCATGGAGTTTCTGTAATCCGTGAATCTGCGATAACAGGAAATGGTGTTAGATAATTGGCAAATGAGATAAAAATCAAAATTTAAATTTAACAGTTGAGTAGGTTGTCAGAGGATAGATTCCTTTGATTGATATGTAATGGATATCCAGTAAGTTAGGGATCAGATTGGTGAAAATACAGAGAATCCAATAAATTAGTAATCTGTTCTTTCAGACAAAAGTCCCATTAAATCTCAAGCGATTGATTTACAAATATTTGTGCTGTAGGTGAACAACTCTAAAAACTTGTAATGCACTTCAGTAGTAAAAAGATGATCATTATAACAATGTCTGTCTAGATGCTTTTCTTACACCTGCAAGTGACAAGTCATCTGCTAGCCTTTATTAGTATGGCCTCATGGAATGACTAGGTGTGTGTGAATATATTCTCATCCCATGACCTTTTTTCTTGTCTTACTGTGTTTTGGAATGACCTATTTCTTTGCTTAACGGTCAACATCCTGCTTTTTTGCAGTATTTCTAAATAAATATTCCTGGTAGCTCCCCCAAATCATTTTTGACAAAAGGCTTTTCATTTGCTTGCTTATAAATGGGAAAATTGAACTGGTTCAATGACAAAAGTATTTTTTTCTCATCCACTAGAGAGCAAGAAAGCATACAGAAGGAAGGAAATTATCCTACATTTCTTTCTGTTTTCTCTCTCACATGCTTCCCACCTTCTTGATCTACTTGATGGGTGGGAAAGGTATATAAATAAATACCTGTATTAAAATTTTCTCCTGAATTTTATGATGTGTATGAAGCCAATATCAGGTTGTGGTTGTCAATTAGAATGTGGTATCCTATAATTGGGGATACAAGGATCAAGTTATAATCACAGAGCTGTGGTCATGTAACATAAGCTTTGCATTTCAGAATTACTGTTATAGCTCTGCAGGTGTCACCAGATTTGTTTCAGTGAAATTAAACAGAATAACAGAGTTGGAAGGGACCTTGGAAGTCTTCTAGAACCACTGCCTGCTTTGCAGATTCGGGTTATATGCTGGTATTTTGCCTTATGTGTCACTCTTTTCATTTTCTATACTTATCCTTTTTGTCTTTCAGTTTATCAGAGAGTTCTTTGTGCAACCATGCTGGTTTCTTCTTGGATTTCTTGTTTTTCTTTTTCAGTGGTATTGAACTGAAATGGGCTTTTATAATTATATTTTTCAGAGTTTTCAAAGTTTCCCAAACTTCTTGAGTTGTTTTCCCTTTTAAGATTTTCATCCATGGGATCCTTCCCAAGCTCTCTCTGAGTTTGTTAAAATCAGTTCTTTTAAAGTCTAAGATGCTGGTTTGATTATGTTCTGTTGCTTTCATCTGTTTTATATTGAATTCCAATGTGACCTGATCATTCTCCCCCAAAGTTCCTGCAGCTTCAACCTCCTCTATTATTTCTTCTCTGTTAGTAAGAATGAGGTCCAGTATAGCTGTTCTTCTAGTTCCCTCCTCTACATTTGGATGAAAAAGTTGTCTGCTTGGGTGGCTAGGAACCTGTTTGATCTCCCACTTTATGCAAGTAGGCTGGCTTGGTCTCTCAACAGTGAGACACTGGTGAAGTAGCACAGAAGCACCTGCATTTTCTGCATTGCATGAGAAAAGCACATCTTTCCCCCCCTATCCTTATCACTTTCTACAGAGCAATGATCAAAATCAACCTGTCATATAGCATCACAGTCTGGTTTAGAAGCAACACTGCTTCAAACAGGAAGACGGTGCAGAGAGTGGTGAGGATGGCTGAAAAGATTATTGGCAGTTCCCTCCTTTCCATCCAGGATATAGCACATAAGCGTTGCTAGAGCAGGGTCCATAAGATTGTCTGGGACATTAACCATCTTCTTCATGACCTGTTTTCCTTGTTACCTTCTGGGAGGAGGCTTCATGGTATCTGAAGCAGAATATCCAGATTCAGTCAGTTTTGTTCCATACAGTATTAACCTTGTGAACGCTAAAGCTTCCTCCTTCCGTTATGTATTCAAGATGGACAGTGATTAATATTTATGTTACTTATATGTAAGGGTGTAGGTCTATACATATGTTGTATATAGTATGTTTAAATATGTGTTATGTATGTGTACACTTTGAGAGCAAGCAACTAAATTTCAGTTTTAATGTGTGCCATTGTGCCCACAGTAAAAATGGCAATAAAGGTCTATCTATCTATCTATCTATCTATCTATCTATCTATCTATCTATCTATCTATCTATCTATCTATCTATCTATCTATCTATCTATCTATCTCCGTTATGGCACGAGGATAACATCAGGCAGGAACGGAGTGGGGACGGGATTTGTAGGAGCGTAAGGGATGATCCCCCTCTCCCCCCCTCGGACCTGGGATACAATCACATACGGAATACTGGAGGGGCTGCACGAAGGAAGGGCTGTAACAGCTGGCCCCTGAATACGCATAACATTACAATAGCGAATGGGGCGGTAGGGGAGGAAGCACAAGCTCGGAGAAAGAGAGGAGTGAACGATGACGTGAGCAATAGGCTCAAAGTACGGCAGGATCAGCTGGGGCCAGTCACGCGCTCCAGGAGCCGGAAACAGACACTCAGCAACGGCATATAAGACTTCAATCGGTACTTGCCTTTTAACCCTGACGATGTCAAACATTTTGTTGACGAAAGCTAGGTAGATTAAATTCTATATTTTATAGATGCTCTCTTGGTGGTCTGTATTTATTTGGCTATCTATCTATCTATCTATCTATCTATCTATCTATCTATCTATCATCTATCTATCTATCAATCATCTAACAGAGTTTATTTCCTAGTTGATGTCAGGGTAGTTGAAGTCACCATTACTATTGTGGTGTGTTTCCTACATACATTTGTTAACTGGTTAGCAAAAAGTTCATCTATTTCTTCTGCTTGGTTGGGTGGCCTGTAGTATACACCTATGGCAATGTCATTCTTTTTTCCTTTTATATTAACCCATATGCATTTAAGGAGGTTTTCATCCTTGGTTTTATACATTTCTATAGAGATATAGTGAACTCTTACATATATGCAACTTCACCTGCTGTTTTGCTAGGCCTGTTTCTTTTGAACAGTTTATATCCTTCCAGCAGTACATTCCAGTGGTGAGTTTCATTCCACCAAGTTTCTTTATTGGCATCTATATCATACCTGCCCTCGTGTACTAGTACTTCAAGTTCACCCTATTTGTTCCTCAAACTCTGACCGTTAGTGTATAGGCATCTGAGTCCTTTATGGCTGACCCTGGGCATGCTTCCTACATCCCCTGCTTTGTATCTGAGTTTTTCTTCCTTCCCACCAGCCCCTAACTCCTTATTTGATTGGTTGTCTTGAGGTATATGCTTGGGATTGATATGCTTGAAAGTACAGATGAAAACATGACTGGTGCTCCTAACTCCTTAACTTTTTTGCCGAACTGCTTGTAGTCTCTTGATATTGTTTTCAGGTTCATTGTTGTGTCAATAGTCCCCACATGTAGGAGAAGAAAGGGATAGTAATCTGTGGGCTTTGTTATTTTAGTAATGCTTCAGCCACATCATTTATTTTTGCTCTAGGGAGACAATAAACCTTCCTAGATTGATTGTCCGGTCTACAGACAGTTAATTATGTTCCCCTGAGAAGTGAATCTCCTATCACCAATCTCCTGTCTCCTATCTCCTTCCCCTTTTTTTCTTGGGGAAGTCTGGATTACTTTTCTTCCTTTTACGGGAACATTTGATGATGTCCCTTCTCTAGGTGTCTGCATGCTTTCTTACAGGGAAAGACTATGAAATTGATTGCTGAACTCCAGTAGGGCTGCACTGGACTGGGCTGAACTAGAATGCAGGGGCATTGCTCTTCTTTGTTTTTGTCTTCTATGAGTGACATGCTTCCATCGGTCTATCTCTAAAGGTTCATGTACAAGTTCATTTCTTCTAGTAGTTGTTTGTTCCTTATTGTGTTCAGTTTGGATATAGTCTTCTTGCTTAGGTTGGAGTTTCTCGTTTTGTAGGTTGAGTCCCAGAGTGGATAGATTGCCTCTAGACCAGTGGCCCCAAAGCATTTGGGCACCAGGGATTGGTTCTGTGGAGAGACTTTTTTCCGCAGACAGGAGGGGGCGTGGTTTCACATGCTGCCTGCATCCCGCAAATGGGCTTCACTTGTTTGCACAGCCTGGTTTCTGGCATGCCGTGGACCAATGCTGGTCCATAGACGAGGACTTGTGGACCCCTACTCTAGACACTTTACTTTTTCTTCCAGTGATTCATTTGGTTTACATTTGGTGCATGTGTAATTTGGGTCTTCTAGGGGCATAAGCACATACACAAAACATATTTTGCAAATCGCAACAGTATCAGTCTTTTTCTAATATCTAATTATAATAATATATTTCTAATATATTTGGAATATATTTCTAATATAATTTCTAATATATTTCTAATATAACAGTGGTTAAAATTACATATCACATGCCTTTCTTCTTCTTTAACCTGTTCTATCAATCAAAAATATAAATCATAACTTTTTTTTGTTTTTCTCAAAAAATTCATAAGGGGTTTCCAGTCAGCAGTGTTTTCCAGCAATAAACACAGATATTATCTTTTCTCTAAAATAAGTTAATTTGACCATCTCAGCAATTCCATCATCTTCTTCAACCATTCTGCACCCTTGTGGCACCCTGGTTCAGTATTTCAGACAAACTCTGCCCACAGCTTGGAGTTTGATCCTGATGGGGCTCAAGGTTGACTCAGGTTTCCATCCTTCTAGGGTCGGTAAAATGAGGACCCAGATTCGTGGAGGCAATATGCAAACAATGCTAACAAAATCACCCAGAGACGGCTGTAAAGCGCTATGGGGCAATATGTAAGTCTAAATGCTATAGCAGTGATGGCGAACCTTTTAGAGATCGGGTGCCCAAAAACTGCCCCTCCACCCCCACTCTGCCTCCCACCCTGCCTGCTCCACCCCTGCCCGCCCCCTGCCCCACCTACTTGCAGGGCCATGCACCGCCTCCATGGCCTGCCACAGCAGATTGCCAGGCAACCCTGCAGCATCATGGCAGCCATGCCCTCTGCCCATACCCCGTAGCATCATCTGCACGCTATGGGGTGTGAGGGCGGAGTCTTGTCCCTGTTGCCCGGGGGCAACTCTCCTCCAGGGGTGCTGCTGGTGAGGAGGGGGCCATGGGGGAGGCGGGGCTGGTGCAACAGTGTGTGTGCCCACAAAGAGGGCTCTGAGTGCCTCCTCTGGCACCCATGCCACAGGTTCGCCACCACTGTGCTATAGCTATTGCTAGTCTTCCATTGTAGATATTGCTGAATCTTTTCATCTTTGTGCACACAATAATCTTTTATCCAACTGTTGATCCCATTAATAGCAAAAAAAAGACTGCTGGCCTCAATTGTATATTATACCTGGCCACTGGAGGACTTTAACTCTGGCATGGTATCATGCCCTCAGCTGTCCTTGAAGGCTGATACAGGAAAGCTCTCTGCCCAGAGAGGCAATGTCTCTGTAACTCTGGACATGCAGAAACGATAGTGTATGTGCTCCTCCAGTGCTTGTACTATAAAGATATTTGTAATAGTCTCATCTCACCAGTACTAAATAAACATTCAGAGCACATAGGACAATTTTATACCTCCCTGCTGTTTACAGACACTAATCCGGCTACAACATACAACATTGCCAGGTTCGGCACAGCTGCGAATAAAATCCATCAGATGATGGCCTTAATGAGTACTTAACTTGTTAGTTGAGTGTGTTTCAAATTATGATAGATTGAATTAGCCATATATTAATTTTCATATTTGTTTATATTTATTGTTTTTATCCCACTTTATAGAGTTTTTTGTTTTTTTAAATATATATAATTTTTTAACTTTGTGTATTTTTATACAGTACATTTTAGCTTTCAGAATTATTAATTGTTTATATTCTGCCCTTCTTATGCTGATCTATGACTGTAGTAAAGATTTGATTTATTAACAATTGTATATTAACCTTTAAAATCTTCTGAAATAGCATACGTATTTGAATCCACTTTAATATTTTTATATGTCCATCAAGCAAGATAAAATGACCCTTCTTGCTGTTCAAATTTCCAACAAGAATTTGAAATTCCTTTATGCATTATAGATCACTCTGTCCTCAGTCTTCAATTTTTTTCTTTTACAATAAATTTGAAATCAACTATAGAGTTGATAAACAGACCTGTCATGCAATATTATTTAATATGACATTTCAAAACTGTTTTGAAATGTTCTTCATAGGGAGACCACAGGAAAAAAAATATATGGGAAGTAAACATGAGCAAACGTAAGATTAGCATGTGTTTTATGGAAGTACAATGATCATTCGGCATAGCATAACCTTGCTAGAGGGAGTTTAATAAATTGCATTATGGTTTGTCTCCTATATCCCTTCTGTTTTTATATGCTTTTTTTTCTTTTTGAGACATTTTTAGACACTGTTATTCCCATTTCTTGGTTTCCTAAGTAATTTGATATGAACATTAGTTCTTCCTTCCTCATGGCAACCTCCTTTGTGATCAATAATTGTTGTGCTTTTCCTCAGCAGCAATATCATGCTATCAAAAAGAGATTTCTAAATTGCCTTGGTTTCATGTTGTATCAAAGCTGTATTTTATCAGAAAGAAACCAATTTTACTGGCACGATACCAACAAAACTTCTTAAAGCACAATAAAATAGATAGTAAAATTGTAGGATTTATTCTTTTTCCTTGCTACTAAATTTCCTTTCTACTGTTTTTTGAAGTAACTTAGAAAGTGCCGTGTACATTCTAGGACTGTCTTCATACCATTGCATTCTGTCTCCTTTTCTAAATTACTTTTGTTGTTATTAATTTATTATTTTGGCTCATCTCTCATTTATATGGTTCATCATTTTTGCCAAACAGATATAGAGACAGATATATTTCTCCGCTTTTATTGTATCTACTGATAGCCATCCAATATTCATTGCTGGAGAGGGATCAGTGACAGGAACATCTATTGCGTATTGCAAGGACTATTTTTGCTAGCTTGCAGAATAAATAGATTGAATCATTCAGAATTGATCTATAATCTGGTGAGGATTTCTGGGGCAGAATCTTGTATAGTTATCTGGAATAGGTTTATGGCTGTGACTCCTAAGGAAGTGGACCTGTGAGTAAGGTTGTTGAGAAGGTAACTGGGCTTCAGCCACCAATGATCCTGAACTTCTTTCAGTTGGGTCTTAAGCCAGATTACAGTATGGAGATAGCATTGTTCATGACTATTGATGTTCTGTGGTGGAGCTAGTCTGGGAATAGTGCATCCATCCTTGTGCTCCTTAAATTCTCAGTAGCATTTGATACTGTTGATCGTGGTATCTTTCTGCACCAGCTGTGAGGTTTAGGGTGGGGGGCATCTAGTGCATCAGTGATAGAGTTTCCTGGCTGGAAGACCCTTCAGTCATCTCACAAATGGATCATTGCAATATGTCCTATATAGGGTTACCCTTAAGGACTACTTGGAAGCTACAACTGTTATAAAATGTGGCTGCATATGCCACACTGGGCATATCACATATGACTGTACTATTTTGTGAGTTGCACTGATTACTGATTGGCTATATATTGATTGGTTATTGCCTATACATCCCTTCATAGTATGTAGGCAGTTCTCATTTAGTAACGACAATTGGGACTGGTTGTTAAGTGGTCACTAAGTGAAACCATGACAATGCTGATGATCTTACTTCAACTTTCCTTTGCTTTAGAAATTTGCAAAGATTGTTAATATATGGATTGGTCATACATTTATTTTTTCATTACCATTGTAACTGTGAATGGCCATTAAACAATGCAGTTGCTAAATGGGGAATATCTGTAGGGTTTGAGATCATGATCATGAACTGTAATGGTGCAGTGGTTAGAATGCAGTATTGCAGGCTAACTCTGCCCACTGCTAGGAGTTCGATCCTGATTGGCTCAAGATTGATTCGGCTTTCCATCCTTCCCAGGTTGGTAAAATAAGGACTCAGATTGTTGGGGGCAACATGCTGACTGTGTAAACTGCTTAGAGAGGACTGTAAAGCACAGTGAGGTGGTATATAAGTCTAACTACTATTGCTATTTCTATTTGAAGAACTGTCTCTGGTTCTTTCTTTTCTTCTGGTAAAATTATAGAATAGGCACACTTTAGTTCCCATATCCTCTAGTGTGACCCACGAGACCTACCTTTTCTGTTGCAGCACTTGTCCTCTGGAATTATATTATTCCTGAAATCTGGACACTATTAAAATCCTGGCTGTTCTCCTCCGCCTTGGGGCAGAGAGAAATTTGAACCCCTGCTGGATAATATTTTTTTTGTCTGTGTATATAATTTTTTTGCCACTTATAATCTCTTTTTCAACTTTTGTAATATTTTTAATTTCTATAAGCTGCTCAGGGTTATCAGGAGTCAAGAAGTCCGTAAGCTCTGTCTGTCTACCATCTAGCTATCTGTCTATTTATCATCTATCTCTGTCTATCTATCATCTATCTCCTCCCTCTTAAAAGGGGAACCAGCAGATATATTAGGGGTATGCATCAGATATGATTTAAAATAGGTCATTTGCTGCTGTGGAATCTTGGGAAAAGATACAATAATAGGTGAAAATTATGAGAGAGTTGTGTCTTACATATAACATTATTCTCATATTTATTTATGTATTAAATGTATATGGCTGTCCATATCTCATATATCACTGGGGGGGGGAGGCTAACAATTAAAAACAGAGTAAAAATTATAAACAACATAAATCATAGCTGACAAAAACAACTCATGACATTAATAATCATCCATAACCCAGCTCAGAAATGGACTCACCCACAACATCAAGATCCCAGGCTCAATAACAAAACCAGGTGTTTAAGGTCTTGCAAAAGGCTATCAGGATTAGGATGATGTTCCAGAGAGCAGGCAACATGAGAGAAAAGACTTTCTTCCCTCGTGGACAGGATCTGGAGCACGTCTCTCCTGCCAGTTCTAATGGGATGGGTAGATATTACTGTGGAGAAATTGTCTTGTAAGCAACATGGCCCAGGATCATAAAGGGCTTTAAAGATAACCATCAGCACTTTGAACCATACCTAGAAACATACTAGTAATGAGTGCAGCTTGTGGAGCAGACGTATTACATGTGTGGATAACAGGCACCCATAATTGTCCATGCACTGTATTTTGTACCAGTTGAAGCTTGAAAATACTCTTCAAGGCCACCCCCATGTAGCAAGCATTGCAATAATCCAATCAGGAGGTGACTAAGGCATGAATGACTTTAAAGAGCCTCCCAGTCTAGCAACAGGTGAAACTGCATACAACACATAGCTGTGCAAAGGCCCTCCTGGCCATGTTTGTCATTTGCTTTTCAAGCAGGAGCTGTGAATCTAGGAAGACCCCCAAATCCAAAGCAAAAGAGAGAAGGTCCCCAGAAGAACGGAATGGAATGGAATGGAATGGAACGGAACGGAACGGAACAGAAAAGAACAGAACAGAACAGAACAGAACAGAACAGAATAGAATAGAATAGAATAGAATAGAATAGAATAGAATAGAATAGAATAGAATACTGACCAAGTGTGATTGGACACACAAAGAATTTGTCTCTGGTACATAAGCTCTCAGTGTACATACAAACAATGAAGTAATTTAATCATAAGATACCAATAGGAAAAGGTAGTAAAAAAGATGAGAAGGATAATAGTAATACAGCCATACAACATGGGTAAATATCCTTAGACATAAGACAGTACTGGGGTAATTAAGTGTTCAGCAGAGTGATGGCACGAAGGAAAAAATGTTTGTGTCTAGTTGTTTTGGCATGCAATGCTCTATAGTGGTGTTTTGAGGGGAGGAGTTGAAATTGTTTTTCCTGCAGTCCTAATTATCTATTAAAGTCTGTACCTGCCCTGTTTGGTTGCTGTACCAAACCAGACAGTTACAGAAGTACAAATGACAGACTCAATTATTCCTCTGTAGAACTGTATCAACAGCTCCAGAAGACAATCTGAACTTTCTGAGTTGATGCAGGAAGAAAGTTCTTTAGCTACTTACTAGGGTTCCCCATCCACACTCTTACATCCTCCAGACACTGAAACAGAAGCTCCATGTCATTCATGACTCAAATGGCCTGTGGTGGAGATAAAACTGGGTGTCATGTGCATACTGATGAAAACTTATCCCGAACCCTTGGATGACTTCAATCAGTGGCTTGATATAGCTGTTAAACTGGAGAAGTGAGGTACCAAGCTCTATACCACACCACAAAGAAGGGCCATACATAACACACATATAAACATACATAACACACATATAGACATTATACACACACACAAACACACACACACACACTCCCTTACATATAAATACATATAAATATTAATCACTGTCCATCTTGAATACCTAGTGGAAAGAGGAAGCTTGAGAGTTCACAAGGTTGATATTGTATGGAACAACACTGTGACTGAATCTGGATTTTCTGCTTCGGATACCATGAAACCTCCCTCCAGAAGATAACAAGGAAAACAGGTCGTGAAGAGGATGTGTCGTGTCCCAGACAATACCGTGGACCCTGCTCAAGCGCTTATATGCTATGTCCTGGATTGAAGGGAGTGAACTGCCAATAATCTCTAGGAGATGAAACAGAACCAGCACAATAAGGTGCTGCCCAACCCCAACCCCTGAAGTTAGATGATATTATGGTATCAAAGATAGTCAAGAGGTAAAGAAAAACAACACAGATGCACCATCCCAATCTTGCTCCTGCCAGAGGTCATCCAAGTGTATGATCAATGTTATCTTGGTCCTATATCCAGGCCTGAATTATGACTGGAAGGGGTCCAGATAATCTACTTCTTCCAGTTGCTTTAAACATCTCAGTCATCCCTGCTCCTATGGTTTCCCAAATGGTTTTTCTTTTGCACCATCCTTCTTTAAACCACTTCAGCTACTCCTATTAAATTTGAATACTTTGTATAAAAGTGATGCTGGAGCTTTTCCTAGAGGGTGTCAATTAAAAGTATGCCTTAAACTCTGAAGCATTATTGTAGGTTCTGTTTTAAGTTACTTTATTAAATTTGGATTTAAATAAATGTTCATGAAGCCAGCTCAACCATATCTCTTGTTCTGCAATACAGCCATGGCCAAATCCCAGATACCGTATCCCTCATGACTGCAAAATGCAGTGCAGGATTGGAGAGAGTCACACAAATGGACACGTTGCATGATTCAATGTTAAGGCACTGTTAATGCACCGACAGCTTTCACTGGTGAGATTCTGCTTTGGTGAAAGTATTATTCAATGTTGTCAGCTTCAAGCATCAAATAAACAAGGTTGTCTAACAACAGTATGTCATAACATAATAAATTACACATCTTTAAGATAGTGTAGGGTTGTGGGGTTTTTTTTTCTCTTTCTCTTGCTACAGATTAATATGATTCTTCTGCAAAAAATGAATACTGGACAATATTTCTCTCTCTTTAGAAATAAGAATCTAAGAAGGACTTTAGAGACACAGCTAGAAATAACAACAGAAATACTTTTGGCACAAAAATATTGATTAGGTCATGGCCCCCATTTCCTGCATATTGTTATCTGACCTTATATAATCCTACTGCCCCAAGCAGAGATGATCTGGTAAGGCACCTGCTGTAGCACTGGCATTTAAAAATGCTTGCTAGCTGAAGAAGAAACATGGCTTCTAGTAGAACTGTATGGTTCACATTGTTCACTTTCATCTCTTTTATGGATTCTGCTACATTTAGAGTAATTATGAAGATGATTTTTTTGAATATCATAATTTTTGAATCTGGGTAATACAGTGAAGCTAATATATATGGATAGTGAACAAATGGCCTATAACCCAGGAAACAATCTGGTTTAGATAAAACAGAGGCATTTTCCTGTTTTTCTGTTGGAAAAGCTCAGGTATGTTTTTTCTTAACCATGCTGTAAAAAATATCTTGAGACTCTAGAACAGGGGTGTCAAACTGCTGGCCTGCAGGCCGGACGCGTCATGCCCATGCCCACCCCATTGCCAGTAATGGGAAAACCATCCCGATATGTTGCGCGACATCATGTGATGTCGTGAGTTTGACATTTCTGTTCTAGAAAGAGTGCAGAGAAGAGCAACAAAGATGATTGGGGGACTGGAGGCTAAAACATATCAAGAATGGTTGCTGGTATGTCTAGTTTAATGAAAAGAAGGATTAGGGGTGACATGACAGCAGTGTTTCAATATCTAAGAGTTTGCCACAAAGAAGAGGGATTCAACCTATTCTTCAAAGCACCTGAAAGCAGGACAAGAATCAATGGATGGAAATTAATCAAGGAGAGAAGCAACCTAGAACTAAGGAGAAATTTCCTGACAGTTAGAACAATTAATCAGTGGAACAACCTGCCTCTAGAAGTTGTGAATGCTCCAACACTGGAGGTTTTTAAGAAGAGATGGACAACCATTTGTCTGAAATGGTATAGCGTTTCATGCCTGAGCAGGGGGTTGGACTAGAAGACCTCCAAGGTCCCTTCCAACTCTGTTATTATGTTATTCTGTTATTGCCCCTTTGGTTGTTCCATGAACAGCCTTCTAGTAGCAACGCTCAATCTAATATTATTCCAAACAAAACCTTACTTCTTTCTACTGAATTTGCATTTTTACCTGAAGAGTGGAGAATAATTCAATATGTTAATTTAAAATTACCTCATTGTTTTCTCTTATTTCTATTATCCTTATTCCAGTTAAGCATCGGTCTAACTATAATACTATTTACCAAGTTCATATTTCTACGTATATTTGTTTTTCCTATTGTTCAAATTAATGGTAGCTATACTGGATGCTTTATCTGGTTATATAAATAACAATTTTTGTTTTTATTGTCAGTGTCAAGACTGTTCAAAAAACCTGGAGGAGCACTGACTTCTGTGAATATAAACTATTTATTTGAAGAATTATAAATAATTATTAAGGGGTTTTCAGTGCTGGGGAATTGTACTTCACCTACTATCTGGAATACACCTACCAATCTATAGGAATACATTGCACCATTTAAAACTAACTATATAATAGCATCATTTCTAGCTTTGCTTATCTTTTTGGTTCTTTTAATTATTAGGCTACTTCTAAAGGGAGCATAGCAGAGTTTTAAGTAGTGCAATGTGTTCAGTCAGTTTGGTGCAGTGCAGCAAGGTTGTATAATATTAGTGTTTCCTTCAAGTAAGATTTGGATCTTAGCACAACTTAAAGACAGGGGGAAAATCCAGAATTTCACTAGTGGTGCTAAAACCTGCAATAATTACTAAGATTTTAAAGCACAGTTATTGGCTCGTACAGTTTCCTGCACTGGAAAATAGTTAACTACTTACAAACAGTAATTGATATCTTGTCCTAATTCTTGAAATATATCCATCTTAGAAGGCATTTCAGGAAATGGTTTGGTCATAAACTTATGTAGGGAAAGCAAGCCAAAAGGTATTCACTACAGATGATACTTTCAAAGCAGAGCTAGTCCTATCCTTAGGCACAATGAGGAGTCAAACTCTGCTAGATAATTTTTGTTTAAACTTTTTTGACATGAAGGATGTCATGCACTTTCTGTTGTGCTCTAGTGGATCCTGTTTTAGTGCTTGTATTGCACCACACTGGCTTATAGAACCACCTTGGCGGTGCCTTTGTGATCCTCTGCCCATTTGTAAAAGCAGAGGGCAAATTGCCTGGTGGGCCTGCAAAATTAAAGACACATTCACAGACACCGTTCATAAAGTCTATCAGCTTTAGCAGCTTTTTAATGAATGGAAAATGGATATCATTATTCTCTTTGCATGACTTTTTCATAGGGTTTATATTACAGGATATGCTGTGTGACAAAACAACATGCAGATGAGAGTGCTGGCAAATGTAATTAGTAAATGTGTATACAATCATTTTGTGGAATTCCTTGTTTACTGTCAAAGGTCTAACAAGTGGTGGCAATTGGATGATTATTAACAGTCTTGAAGAGTAGAATACAAACTTGTATTCAATATTGTATACTAGGAATAAACATGTAATAACTTCTTGGTGAAAGCTGCCATAAGGTGTTTCCAGATGGCCTTCTAGCGTTATCAGTCAAAAGATTTTGTGCAATTATTCCATCTTTTCTTCTTTAATGGAATTTTTGGCTGTGGAAAGAAGAAAGAGGGGAGCAGCAATAAGAAAATGTGAGGAAGCTGGAAGATGATGTCACCGAAACATCCATTCATTTTAGAAAAAGGCTCATTGAATGAATCACAAACACTTTATTGGCCAGGTTTAGGATGAATATTTAAGATGAGGGAATGCTTAGGAAAAAATTAACTGTCATGACCGTTAGGAGATACCATGCACATCTTGAGAGTCATTTGGCCAAATGAGATATGACATTATATATATGATTATGAAAAAAATATGTTTTTACGAAGTTGTAATGGCATGGAGGAAGCCTGGTTTTACTAATAAGAGACGTAAACAGAATAATAGAATAACACAGTTGGAAGGGACCTTGGAGATCTTCTAGTCCAACTCTCTGCACAAGCAGGAGACCCTATACAATTCCAGACAAGTGGCTGTCCAATCTCTTCTTAAAAGCCTCCTGTGATGGAGCACCTACAACTTCTGAAGGCAAGCCATTCAACTGGATAGTAGTTCTCACTGTTAAGAAATTTCTCCTTAGTTCTAGGTTGATTCTCTCCCTGATTAGTTTCCATCCATTGTTTCTTGTCTTGCCTTCTGGTGCTTTGGAAAATAGGTTGACCCCCTCTTCTCTGTGGTATCCCCTCAAATATTGGAACACTGCTGTCATGTCTCTCCCAGTCCTTCTTTTTACTAGACTAGACAAACCCAGTTCTTGTGACCATTCTTCATATGGTTTAGCCTCCAGTCCCTTAACCATCTTTGTTGCTCTTTTCTGAACTCTTTCCAGAGTCTCAACATCTTTTTTATAATATGATGACCAAAACTGGATGGAATATTCTAAGTGTGGTCTTACTAGGTCTTTATAAAGTGGTATTAATATTTCTTGATTCTATCCTTCTGTTAATGCAACCTAGGACTGCGTTGGCCTTTTTGGCTGCTGCAGCACACTGTGTGCTCATATTTAAATGATTGTCAACTAGGACTCTAAGATCCATCTCACAATTACTGATACTGAGCCAGATTTCATATTATCTGTACTTGAACATTTGATTTTTCTTACCTAAATGTAAAATCTTACTTTTCTCTACATTGAATTTCATTTTGTTAAATAGGGCCCAGAGTTTAAGTCTGTCAAGATCCATCTGGATCCTGAGTCTGTCTTCTGGAGCGTTGGCTATTCCTGCCAGTTCAGTGTCATCTGCAATTCTGATGAGTCCCCCCTTTATTCCCTCATCTAAATCATTTATGAAGATGTTGAAGAGTACTGGGCCTAAAACAGAACCTTGGGGTACCCCACTGCTTCCTTCCTTCCATGTGATACGGCCAGCACACTTGTAATCCTCTTAGTGGCGGCAAGACCAACTTAATGGTACGGCCAGCACACCTATAAGCAGCCAGATCGGTGGTGTGTAGGAGCGCTGAAATGGTGGCAGTTGAAGCGGGCACTCAGCCATGCCCTGAAGCATTTGGAAGGGTGATAAAATGAGTTGCATCCGATTTTAAAATCTTTTTGCCAATGTTGTTAAGCAAATCTTTGCGGGTGCTAAGTTACTAATCAGTCATTAAGCAAATCCAGCTTCTCTCATTGACTTTTCTTTTCGTAAATCATGCTGGTTACCAAGAGCCCAAATTCTGACCATGTGGCTGAGTGGATAATGCAATGGTTCTAAGTTTGAGCACCAATAGAAAATCACTTTTTTCAGTACTGTTGTAACTTCGAACAGTTGCTAAATAAATAGTTGCAAATCAAGGGCTATTTGTACTTAGTGGTCATCTGGATATTGGCAGTCCAGATTTTATAGTATTACCTTTGATGGCAATTTTCTTTTCAAGTCTAATAGTAAAAACTATTAGATACTATAGTATCTATTAAAATTGTCCTCCATGTCTACTATTAATTTTGAAACCACAGATACAGATGCTAGCGACATATTCAGGGTTCATATGTAGCTTGATGGCAAGATATATAAGATGAGGAGCAATTAAATGATCATAAGTCCCAATAACAAAGAAACATATTGCTGTTTGTTGCCCTCAGAATATCTAATTAGCAAAAGATCAGAGAAACTGAACATGTGGATCACCTGCACCGTAATCTAGTGCCGTAAGTGTTGTATGTGTGTGCCTGTGTATATGTACCAGCAGAATTCACAGCTACAGTATTTCTAAACCAAACTGAGTTGAGGGTGCCGCATGTAGGTATATTAAGCTATAATATATACAATTTTGATTTGGCAAACCACGTTTTTATTAATATTATATTCATGTCTGCTGTTCAGTTACAAAAAGAGATAAACTAAGACTCAAAACGTTTTATATATAATCACCATTGGATTTGATATAGTTGTTTAGTTGGGTCACTATAATGAACAAAAAATGCCCAGTATCAGAGGAATTTCTCTTCTATTGCATTTTATTTTTTAAAATAAAAGTATATGAAGAGATACATAGATATTAACATAATGGAACTTTGTCTTTTATTATTGATGAATTTTAGTACTTCAGCCTAAATGTATTTACACTTGACGTTATAATAAAACTGTTCGCACTATTTTTTAACAGCTCACCCTTCCCTGAGATAAAATTGTATACTTTTAATAATAGAATGAATAATTGCACAAACAGTTCTACTGGGAATTATACACAGACTTTAATTACAGTTAATTTCCAATTCATATGTCTTAGAAATGGAGAGTACAGAGAAAATTGGAATTATTCTTTTGTTCTGAGCAATTCCTCTTTTAAATAGAGTATTAATACTGGACTATAGAAAAGTCAATATATATCTAATTCAGCTTTAGATACTGTCTTAACTTTGATTTTAGTTTGTGAATTTGGCATGAAAAACATATACATGAATTTATCAAAATAATTTTATCACTATATATTAATGTGTTCTATCACTATCTCTCCAGGATAATTAATTTGAGCCTCTGCCTATATTTTAAAAATGTGTTATATAAAAGAATCTCCGGTTTTGCCTCTTTTATCTAAATATCCTACAAATGGGAAAGGTGTGCAATATGTGTATTTAACCTAATCAATCTATATGTAAATATGTAATGCCCAATTCACAAAGCATTGTAATACATGGAACATAGAATAATAGAGTTGGAAGGGACCTCACAGATATTCTAGTCTAACAACCTGCTCAAGCAGGAGATCCTATACCATTTCAGACAAATGCTTGTCCAGTCTCTTTATGAAAGCCTCCAGTGTTGGAGCACCCACAACTTCTGAAGGCAAGCTATTCCATTGGTTGATTTCACTCACCATTAGGAAATTTCTCTTTAGTCCTATATCGCTTCTCTCCTTGGTTAGTTCCCAACTATTGTTTCTTGTCCTGCCTTCAGGTGCTTTGTAGAATAGGCTGACCCCCTCTTCTTCTTTGATGTTGTTGTTGTTAATTGCGAAGTTGTGTCCAACCCATCGCGACCCCATGGACAACGTTCCTCCAGGTCTTCCTGTCCTCTACCATCTTCTGGAGTCCATTTAAGCTCACGCCTACTGCTTCAGTGACTCCATCCAGCCACCTCATTCTCTGTCGTCCCCTTCTTCTCTTGCCCTCAATCTTTCCCAGCATTAGGCCCTTCTCCTCTTCTTTGTAGTAGCCACTCAAATATCGGAACAGTGTCACCCCTAGTTCTTCTTTTCATGCCCAATTCCTGTAACTGTTCTTCATATGTTTTAGCCTCCAGCCCCCTAATCATTTTTGTTGTTCTTCTCTGCACTCTTTCTAGAGTCTCAATATCATTTTATATTGTGGTGACCAAAACTGGATGCAGTATTCCAAGTGTGTTCTTACTAAGTCTTTGTAAAGGGGTACTAGAATTTCACGTGATCTTGATTCTATTAATGCAGTCTAGAGTTGCATTGGCTTTATGGGCTGCTGCCACATACTGTTGCCTCATATTTAAATGATTGTTCACTAGGACTCCGAGATCCCTCTCACAGTTACCAGCATTAAGTAAAATTTCACCTAGTCTATATCTATACAGTTGTTTTTTCTTGCCTAAATGTAAAACCTTACGTTTATCTACATCAGTGTTTTTCAACCTTGACAATTGTAAGGCATGTGGACTTCAACTCCCAGAATTCCACAGCCAGCGATGCTGGCTGTGGAATTCTGGGAGTTGAAGTCCACATGCCTTACAATTGTCAAGGTTGAGAAACACTGATCTACATTTAATTTCATTTTATTAGATAGGGCCCAGTGTTCCAGTCTGTCAATATGTTTTTGGATCTTGAGCTTGTCTTCTGCAATGTTGGCTATTCCTGCCAGCTTAGTATCATATGCAAACCTGATGAGTTCCCCTTTAATTCCCTTGTCTAGATCGTTTATGAATATATTAAAGAGTACTGGGCCTAAAATGGAACCTTGGTGTACCAGATTACTTACTTCTCTCCATATGGATGTAGTTCCATTGAGGACTACATGTTGAGTATGATTTGTCAGCCAGTTACAAACCCACCTGGTGATAGTGCTGTCTATCGCACATTTTACTAGCTTGCCAAGAAGTAGGTTGTGGTCAACTTTATCAAATGCTTTACTGAAATATAAGTATATTATGTCCAGAGCATTTTGCTGATCTGCTAATTTGGTCACTTTGTTGAAGAATGAATATTTTTCAGAGTTTCCCATACTTCTTGAGCCCTTTAAAATTTTCATCCATGGGATACTTCCCGAGCTCTCCCCGAGTTTGTTAAAATTAGTTCTTTTAAAGTCTAAAGCAGACATGTCAAACTCACGACGTCACGTGGCATTGTGCAACGTATCGGGGCAGTTTTGCCATTGCCGGCAATGAGGTGGGCGCGGCTTCCGGATGACACGTCCGGCCTGCAGGCCAGCAGTTTGACACCCCTGGTCTAAAACATTGGTTTGATTATGTTCAGTTGCTTGTGTCTGTTTTGTATTGAATTCTAATATAACATGGTCACTCTCCCCTAAAATATCTGTAACTTCAATCCAATCTATCACTTCTTCTCTGTTGGTAAGAATGAGGTCCAGTATAGCTGTCCCTCTAGTTGCCTCCTCTACCTTTTGGGTGATGAAGTTGTCAGCTAGGTTGGTCAGGAATCTGTTTGATCTCCCATTTGTTGCAGAGTTTGTCTCCCAGTTGATGTCAAGACAGTTAAATTCCCCCATTACTACTATGCTGTATTTCCAACATACGTTGGTTAGCTCATTGTTGTGTCATTTCTCCCCACTTGTAGGAGAAGAAAGGGGAAGTAATCCTCAGGGTTGATTTTTGCTCCAGGGAAACAACATAGCTGCCTAGATTGACTGTCCGGTTTGCAGTCTATAATTTCTGTTCCCCTAAGAATTGAATCTCCTATCACCAATACTCGCCTTTTTTCCCTAGGGAAGTCTGGGATATTTTTCTTCCTGTCACAGGAATGATGGCTTGTGCCTCTATTTTAGAAATTATTGACGACTGGTCTTTTATGGTGTCTGCATATATTTTTTCAAGGGAGAGACTATGAAAATGTTTGTTCACTTCCAGAGGGGCTTCATTAGAGTGGGCTAAGGTTGATAGTAGGGACTTTGCTCTTGGTTGTTGTTTTTATTCGATCAGTCTTCCTCGTTAGGTTCATCTATAGAGTCATTTTTGTTATGCAAGCTGTTTGTTCCCTATTGTGTTCAATTTGGGTATATCTGTTTTCTTCTTTAGGTTCATATATGGGGTCATTTTTTAAGAAGCCATTTTCTCCCTATTGTATTTAATTATGGTGTAGTTTTCTTGCTTAGGGTTGGGGTTTCTTGCTTTGTTTGAATTTCAGAGAAGCTAGAGTTGCCTGTAGAGTCTAGACCCTTTACTTTTTATTCTAGTAATTCATATAATTTATATTTGATACATACGTAGTTCAGTCTTCTGTGGGCATAAGCTCAAACATACAACATATTTTGTAAGTTACTATAATGTCAGTCTCTTTTTTCCATGACTTCTGTTTTTTACTTTGCTAAAAAATTCAACACTTTTAAAAATTAAATATTTTCCCTGTTGTGAAGTGTTAAGAACATACAAACGTTCTTGGCCCTTTATTCTCTGCCTGGAAAATTCACCACCAGTTTCCCTGTTTTGAACTGTCGATCTCTTTTTCCATGATTCCCCCCCCC
>NW_015386952.1:136177-144498 GCF_001527695.2 Protobothrops mucrosquamatus
TTTCTAGGAGATGCTTTGCTCTTAACCCTCTACTCCTTGCCTTGGATGTTTATCCTTTTCATCCCTACCTTCTTGCCCTTTGGTTGCCTGGCCTCTGCCGGGGTCTTTGAGTATGATGTGCTGATCTGGGTGCTCGGCTCCACTTAGCCACTACTCAGCTGGTGCATCACATGTTTAGGGTTTTTTGTTTGTTTGTTTGTTTACAAAACAGTAATATCCAATTTGAAAACATTTTGGTGCATTATATATTAATTTCAGCATATGAGTAGTTCTATTTATATATAAAATCTCCCATTATATTATATTATCTTCAGTCAACTTTCTCAAGGTTAAACAGACTCAGCTCCTTGACAATATTTAGTTTTTAGTCCCTTGTTCATTGTCATTGCCTTTACTGACCTTTTCCAATTTCTTCTCTATTATTCTTAAATTATGTTGTCCATAACTGAATACCATATTTAAGGTAAGATTTGACCAAAACAGAATAGAGTAGAAGTACTCTAAACAGAAAGAATAATTCAAACAGAATTACTTTTTGGAATTTGGAAATTACAACTCTTGATGCATCTTGGAATTGCATTTGCATTCTTTGAAACCACATTATATTGCTGGTTGATATTCAGATTGCAATCAACTTTTATTTCAAGAATTTCCTAAGTGAAGTATTTTCACTGTTCTCTATTATATTTCATTCTATCTCTCTAGCTTATCATTTCAAATTTTATTTATCTTCTAGAGTATTAATTATCTAACCCAATTTTTTGTGCTCTATAGAATTTATAAGCAATATTTCTACTTTTATCATTTAAGTTGTTAATCAAAAAGTTTAGAGGATTCAGAAGAAGAACCCTGTGACACTTTAATATCACTTTTGACCCCCCAAAAAACCCCCTATTAAGAGCACTTTCTAATATCTGTCTATTGAATTGACCATATCATTCAGCTCACACTTAACTAACATGCTAATAAGCTTGTCAGGGGTACTTTGTCAAACACTTTGTTGGAGCTATATTATGTCTATAACATTCTGTAGATGTAATATAATCTGTTAAGGAAGTTATCCATGAAAACCTCATGTACTGGACCCATGGAACTGGCAATCTAAATCAGTTTTAAGATCAGTCTAAAAATTTATTTGATTTATACTCTGGCTTGTTTTCAATTAAGGCACAATTGTGTTATATAGCAACATTTCTCAAACATTCTAAATTAAAACAAGTACAATCAAAATATTGTAAAAAGGATACCAGTGCTAGTAAGAAGACATATACAGTAGTGATACCTATTTGAGTACAGGTAGTCCTTGACTTACGACCTCAATTGAGCCCAAAATTTATGTTGCTAAATGAGAAAATTGTTAAGTGAGTTTTGCCCCATTTTATGACTTTTCTTGCCACATTTGTTAAGTGAATCACTGCAGTTGTTAAATTAGTAACATCATTGTTAAGTGAACCTGGCTTTCCACTGACTTTGCTTGTCAGAAGGTCACAAAAGGTGATCATATGACCTTTGGACACTGCAACTGTCATGAATATGAACCAGTTGTCAAGCATCTGAATGTAAATCACATGACCCTGGGGTTGCTGCAATGGTCATAAGTGTGAAAAATGGTCATATGTCACTTTTTCCAGTGCCGTTGTAAGTTCAAACGGTCACTAAACGAACTGTTGTAAGTTGAGGACTATCTGTAGTTAAATCTTCAGGACTTGCTACCCCAGTCAAACTTTTTTCCCCAGTTTTGCTTCCCATCTCCACTTGGCATCTCACCAATCATTCTAGGAGCTGGGAGCAGAGAAAACACCTGACAGTAGCATCTTCCAAAGCCAGCTTGACATTTTTGTACCAACATATTTTATTAATAAGTTGTTTTCTTTACTTTCTATTTACTATGTCAGTGTAGTAATGATTCCTTTATGCAGTTTTCATCTCAAGAGGGTTGCTGCTATTTTTCGCCTTTAGCAGTATTGTTTAATTAGGCAATCACATATGTGTCTACATACTGGTAGGAAGAAAAGCAACAAGAAATTACACGATGCGTTATTTAAAACTTTGCAAAATATATTCTTTAACTATAAATTAAACTGGAGAAGGGGATTAAGAAAATACAGAAAAAAGTATTAATGAGTCAGAAGTAAGTGGATGCTCCTTAGCATCGGATTGTTGCTTTTACCCATTTTGAGCTTTTATTCCATTTTCTTAAATTATTTGCTTTGCTTTTCACAACTCTGAATTATGAATAAACTACATAAACCATCTGTATTTGTAAGAACGAAAACAAAAGGCTCCTTTGTATTTCACAGGTAGCACCACATATAATTTTGTTTCTGTATATGTTCAAAACTAGGTTTTTTTGTAAATCTGACATCAGATTGATAGAAAAATATGAAATATAATCTCATCTAATAATAAAGGATCAAGATTGCTTGTCACTACTGAGAGATGATTCAGTAGTTTAGAATATATTCAGTAATAGAACATTTAACACGTTCAAGTGTTACTTAAAAACTTCCACTGAAAAATGTTTTGATTAATGGGCAATTTTTATTTAGGATGAGATAAATTCCTACGATTCATAATGCCTAAAATGTTAAAATACAGCCATAAGTATAATAAATAAAAAGAGAGTACAGGTTTATAAAAATTACAATGTTAAAAGAATTAGGAGAATGTATTAAACTATCTATTTTGGGTTGGTAAGGGGAACAGATTTAGCCAGGTGTCCCTTCTTTTTATGAAATGATTTCAGTATCTTATCTATATACTAGTAAAACTCTTATTCCCATAGTCTTTAACTGTGGGAAATGGTACATCATAGGGCAACCATTTTTAACCAAGCTACTTCAAAAGGGCTAATTTACAGAATGCATCCAAAATCTGGGACCCATGACTCCCATAAAATTGGAATTTGGCAAAATTTTATCAAACATTTTTAGCATAAAAGTGATCATAAAGTAGTTTATGACATACTATAAAAAGCCATAAAATATTTCCCGTAGTCAACTTTAATGTTTGACCATTCTATACAATTCAACATGGGCTGTTTTCAAGACAGATACATCTGCGAATTATTTTGCACTTTTCCAGTGAAAGCAGTACATTAGCAGTTCTGTCATTATTGAAAGCATTGAGGAATCTGGTAAAGAAATATCTTTGAAACGATGACCCAAGGGGTCACCAGGTTTTCTAGTCTTCTACAAAAATCCTGTTATACTTGCAGAATAGCCCTGGAAGTTATGTCAATGAAGTTCATGGAAAGAACTTCTTATGTTCTATCAGAAATGTGCCACATTCAATTCTCTTGGACACTATGAGATTGGGCTACAAGTGCATGCTTAAAGTGGTTTCTGATTCAAAATCATGCCAAAGTCACATAGTAGTTAGATTTAAGCCAATTGCTGATTATCAACAGCTCCTATCTGTGAAATGAACATAATAATGCTGGTGTAGTTTCTTTATGAGGATCTATTTTACGGTATGTTTCTAAGTGTTTGTAACTTGAGAGATTCCTGGATGATACAAATTATCTGGATTCTTTCAGTCAAGATGCAGGCACAGTTATGGGATGGAGGCGGCATTGGTCACACTGTTGATGATTTCTGGCGAGAGCAGGATGGGGATCATATAACCATCCTGGCTCTCCTTGATCTCTCAGCAGGCTTTGATACCATTGACCAGGGTATCTTTTGGGCCAGCTGTAGGTATTTGGGGCTGGGCAGTGTGGTTTTACATTTGTTTGGCTCCTTTTTATAAGGAGCCAATTGGTGATAGGGAGTGAGAGGTCTAGCCCATGGCCTCTCCTTTGTGGTGGAGAGTACGGGGTCACTCCTTTGCAGTGGAGAGTACAGAGCTTTGTACTCTCTCTAATCCTTTTTAACATCTATATGAAGCTGCTGAGTGAGATCATTCCCCACCAGGGATTGAGGGGTCATCAGTATGCTGATGATACTCAACTTTATATCTCCGCCCAGGTGATCTAAGTGAGGCTGGTGTTGACACCCTGGTGAATTGGGTGAATTGGGAAATGGAGATGATTTGATAACAGGGATTAAAAAAGGGAATCTATTCATCTCATATATGTATGGCAATGATTTAAAGAAATCACTGCAATGCAGCTAGTAATGTAGTAAGACTATCTTTTAAGAATCATGGTTCTTTGCTCGTTTTAGGGAATTATAGTATGTTTAAATAAAATCCAAATAAAATTTATAGAGAAGTTCCCTAAGGATGGGCTCCAGCACGAATCCGAAAGCTCAGAAGATCAAAACCTCTGGTCCTGGTGACCGACCCAGATTGCAGCATTATCCTGAGACACGTATATTCCCCTTCATTTGTGAAAATCCAAAGAACCTGTACACAATGCATTGTAGTCCTTTCTCTTGGGAAGTTTGTAGCAAAAACATATAGTAGCTATCACATATAGTAGCTCTAGCACAGATAACCCATTTATTTTGAAAGCGTGAGGACTGGTGGTAAAAAGGACAGTCTTTATATGATTATCTGCAGGGTGATGTTTTGTCTAGAGCTGTATTAAATTATTCCAATATCTGCAGTGCAGCCCAGTTCCTGTTCTGCATTCCCTTGGAACAACAGTGAATGTGCATAGATACTAAACTATCCTTTAAAGACTGAGTTGATGCAGACTTTCTTAAATATTTATCTGGGCTCTGAATTCATCTATGTAATCACAGTTACATTTTACACAAATTAGCCTAAAGCCTAAATAGACGCTAAACACTAGTTGAGTCTAAGAATAAGCCAGGTTTTAAAGTCTTACTTAAATAAGGCCATATGGTAAGGAACAAGATTCCAAAGAGGTGGTGCCGTGATAGAGAAGACCCATTTCTGGGCCCTACCAGTTGACATTGTTTTAATCAATGGAACCCCAAACCCCAGTTATAATGTACCATATTCATATATTGTACTTATTTTCTATGAGGTACAGGAAATGCTTGTCTTACCACCATTTCATTTAGTGACTGTTCAAAGTTACAACTGCACTGAAAAAAGTGACTTATGACCATTTTTCACACTTACGACCATTGCAGCATCCCCATGGTCATGTGATCATGGATGCTTGGCAAGTGGCATGTATTTAGGATGGTTTCAGTGTCCCAAGATCACATGATCACTTTTTGCGACCTTCTGATGAGAAAAGTCAATGGGGAAACCAGATTCACTTAACAACTGCAGTGGTTCACTTAACAACTGTGGCAAGAAAGGTCGTAAAAAGAGGCAGTATTCACTTAAAAACCTTCTGGCTTAGCAACAAAAATTTTGGGTTCAATTATAGTTGTAAGTCAAGGACTATCTCTATACAATAAAAGTAAACAGGCAGTTAGGAAAAAATTATATAGGCTTTATTTATTTACAATACAATGGTACCTTGGTATTTGACTGCTTCAAAACTCATTGAATTTGGTACTTGATGCATTTTGATGCAAAAATGTTCTCCTAGTAAAGAGTCAATTTAGCCATATCTGCTTCTCCTTGTTGTGGAGAATAGTATATTGTATGTTTCTGTTTACTCATTAATCTTCATAAATGGCCATAATTTATACTAAAAGAATTCCCTCTATTATTTCAAATATTTAATCCTAAAGGCAGAAAACACTTTTTCTAGTTTTTAAAATTTTAGTTTTTAAACTTCCTCTTAACATACATGCTTTAAAGTTCACTTTCAATGATATTTTACAAACTTTAAAAATTACTCAAATATTATACTGTATTTAAAGGGAGAAAAAAAACCACCCTTCATTTTAAACCTCAAACCCCAAACAAAAAACTACATTAAAGCTTTCATTCAATTATACATATCACACCAATAAAAATCCAGTTAACTCCATTCAACTCATTGGATTTAAATCTCTACCTCAAGTTTATCCTCATGGAGTAAAATCTTTTTCTTCTCTTATTTTCAAATTTCATCAATATTTTACAAACTTGGGGAATTATTCAACGTTACATAGAAGGACAGAAAACATACATTTACAAACTCATTTTATAAATACAAAATTACCGTAGAGCTTTCTTTCAATACATATATCAAGCTTATAAAAATCCATCCTAACTAATTAAGTCATTATTAAGCTTTTTTTTTGAATATCACATATGATCACAATATTTTTTATTAAGTATTTTATTTCCATTATATGAATTTCACTAGTTTCTCTCAAATTACAATTTTGAGTGGGGGACAAATATCCCACAAAACTAATAAGGCATAAATTAGATCCAGAAAAAAAATAGCTCAAGGACAGGCTGTGATTGAATCTGAACTTTTCAATTGGGCATGGGGTGCATTTTTAAAGGAAATCAAATAGAAACTGGCTTTTGTTTCATTGCACTATGGAGAAGAAAACAAAAACAGAGTGCATGGAACAAAAGTAAGTACTTCAAATATATAAAACAATACTATAGGCTATATTGCTGACCTTTATAGAAAAATTGGAACTGTAATTTTTCTGTAACTTTCAAACTGAAGTAATGAAAGGAGACAAAGGGTGTTTTTTTTCTTTTTAACTTTATAGAAGATTTCTTCTTTTTAACTTTGAATACAAGGCTGGATGACTGCTCGGTTGGAGCACTGACATTCACTTGCATATCATAATTCAGAAAATAAAATATTATAATTCAGAATTCGCATATCATTTGTGACAGAATACCATTTGTATAAAACTTGGTTTGATATGAAAATGTTTCGGGGTTGATCACAGGTTAATTGAAATCTCTGTTTTTGTTTATACCTATTCATCAGCGACAATGAATGCATCAGAATCAGGATATTTGCTTTGCATGAGGAAGATTTCAAATAAAGAGCTGAGGCTCGGAAAACTTTTAGTTCAAGTTCCAAAGGGCTCATGCTGATATGGAAAAATAAACCTGGCATGGTAGAATTGCTCATGATGTAGGTGTAGATTCAGTTTGCTTACGATTTTCAGTAGTCAAACCAGGAAAGCAACTGTAAGTGTTTTATTCAGTGCTTTTTTTCTAAAAAAATAAAAAAGTGCCGGAACTCACACACGTCATACAACCCGCCTTGCTTACCCTATAAGGTTCCATCCAAAAAAGGTGCCGGAACTCCGTTCTGGGCGTTCTATGAGAAAAAAAGCCCTGGTTTTATTGATATGAAACTTTAACATGAACTATCAAGTGGAGAAAAAGCAGAAGCAAACTCTATTGCTATTGCTGCCCCTGCCGACAATAATTCCTGTAGTGTCACACTTTAGAAAGAGATTACTGTACATCAGTATTTGAGAGTGTGGGTTAAACAATTAAAGCAACCCAATTAAACAATAGGAAGAAGATTAATTGTTAAGAAAAAAAAATAACTGCTGAAATTAGGATGGGGGCATTTGTATTTGCAGAGGACATTTGATTTAAAATTGACACCAGGCTGTAGATACAGATCACTTAGGGCATCTGTTAAATACCCCAAAGGAAAAGAGATCAGTAGGCTTACAATCCTGTTTTAAAATCTGCAGTTGTTGCAGTTTGGTTGTTCGACCTCTATTCTCGGCTCTTCCAGATAAATCTATGCCAATTTACTCTTGCTAGAGAGATTATTGAGAGATAATCTCTTTCCCAAGGGCATATTGCCATAGGCCTACCTGGTCCAAGGTCGTACAAGGCAATTATATCTTGGATAATTCTAAAACTTGGGGTTTCTTGAGGGACAAAATTGCAACAGTTTTTTTTCATTATAGGAGCTTCACTAGAGTTTATGTGAACCTGGATATCCCTAAGGTCTTAATCAGGGGTCTTCAAACTTGGTCCTTTTATGATGCTGGCTGAGGAATTCTGGGAGTTGAAGTCCACAAGTCATAAAAGGGCCAAGTTTGAAGACCCCTGGTCTTAATAAATGTTTTCAACATCTACCCAAAAATTCAGCACATGAAATAAATACAAAGAAATAGTTGCATTAATTCCAATAAAATGTTGATCTGAATTTATTATTTCCTAGTATTATTAGCTTATGCTACTGCATGGTATTTATGGTATTTATGCATGGTATTTATGCATGGTATTATGCATGGTATTTATGTCAAACTCAATTTCATTAAGGGCTGCATCAGTATTGTGGTTGTCCTCAGGGGGGTGGGTGGGTGTGGCCAGGGTGGGTGCGGCCTACTGGGTGGGCGTGGATGGAGTAGGTGTGGCCTACTGGGTGGGCATGGCCAGCTCTACATTGTTTGCGTCAAAGGTGCCTGTAGGGGCATGGGCAGGAGTGGGATAGATCTGAGGGTCTCTGGCAGAAGGGGGTGGGACCAGGGCAAGTGCCAAGGCATGGTCCACTGGAGGAGCCTCACTGTTCCTCTCAGGCC